>NC_044496.1:56238616-56308616 GCF_902362185.1 Chanos chanos | reverse complement strand
ATGATGAACCATATGTTTTAGAGTTTTCTTTTTTTTTTTTTTAATAATTGGAAAGCTTGTCAAACTGAATTTGCCGTGGTTTCATTGAACATTATGCCCATATTTAAAACTTTAGACCAGAACTAATGGCGATGGCTTTTTTTCCCCCTTTCTTTCTTGAAGAAATCCTTTCAGAAGGTCTTCAGTTGACTGTAATAAAACACAGCTGAAATGCCACAGTGAAGAAACCATTTAACTCCTTGAAATGTGAACCAAACCAGATCATTCTCAGAGTTTTTCATCTGATTAAAACGATATTCTGAATAACATTTTACCAGTTCAACTTTTGTAATTTCATGCATTTTAGCTCAAGATTTATCAAAACAAGACTCAGTGACATTCACATCTGAACAAAGGGGTAATGCTGGGGGTTTTTTGGGTTTTTTTTTTTTATAATCATTTAGTGGCAGCAGCCGTGCTGTTCTGAGGAAATTTGCCTCTGCTGCTTGCCTTGGTTACTTGAGAATGTGATAATGTGCTATCCAGAGAAACCTCACACAATTTTCAGTTGACTAACTCCAAATGTGTCAAAATGCTCATGTCCTTTTCTGGTTTAGTTGGAGGGGTCAAAAGTAAAGAAACTAAGAAACCGTGAGAGGCAAACAGCGACGAAGTGGCATGTCTGACGACCTGTCATCGAGTGGTCAGATGTGTTAGTATCTTAAGTGTGGAGTTCTAATGCACTGACCACTGTCTTAAGTGACTAGGGTGCTGCCACAGGAAGCCACAAGCTATTTACATCGCGCTACATTATCCGAGATGACATCGGCTCTCACGCTAACGCCGAATTTAAAAAAAAAAAAAAAGAAAGAAATAAAAAGGCAATCAGCTTTGGCCCTAGCCAAGTTGTCACGGAATAAGGCTCTAATGGTCGTCCTGTCCTTCACACAGAGCAGGGCAGCTCTCGTCGAGATCACCCCTAATGACAGATTCCGCACGACGCCGACGTTCTCCGAGTCACCTGTTCGTTCGCGCCGCACGCCCGTGCGCCGTCCTTGAAATACAAGGAGCGTTGCAATTCCTGCGTTACCCTCCGTCTCTCCTTCAAACAACTGATCTGGACTGATGCAAGGAAAGGATGGAGCAGATTTGCCACGGCGTAAATGTTTCCTCGCGACTAGCAGGACCATAATCTTTCTCTCCCGGTTGCATCCCATTAGCGTCCGCGACCCGCGCAAACCAATATGCATAGAAAGCAATGGAGCAATAGGGTAATTTGGTGCGTCACTCAGTGTGGAATGAAAATATAATGGCTAAATGGTGAGATATGACTTATATAATAGGGACGTCTTATTATATGGCACCAGAGAGTGTGCCCAGTTTTTTTTTTTTTTTTTTTCCCTCCTCTCTATTGTATGCATCTTTGATGAAAAGGAGCTAATGAACAGAGAGCTTTTAAAAGCTGAATGATTACATAAAGGGGGTGGAGGCTGGGAAAGAGGGAGCCAGTATGCATGATAGAGAGAGAGAGAGAGAGAGAAACACACAGAGAGAGAGAGAGAGAGAAAGAGAGAAGAGGAGGGGGGTGGAGGAAAGAACACTAAGTATACATAATTGCAGCTTGACACATTGGCCAAATTCTGCTGTTCCAGGATCCGAGTGAAGATGATTAACGGCTGTCTGTGTGGGTGTGCAGCCTGGTCACCTAGAGCCTCCAGTTTCCATAGCAATTGGACTCCAAAGCCCATACATTACAGTGTGAGACTCCCTGGGGCCTGAGTATTGTTAAATTCCACAATAATATCTTACATTATACGCTCTGTCCTCTCACAGGTAATTCATCCCAAGCAGCATAATTCACATTAGGTCAATGTTGAAAATTGAGAGTCTACCACTCTCAGATCACCCCTATCAGAACGTGAGAGTTTGTGCACCGCAGTGCTTAAGTGTGATGAAGAGGTCCGGACGAGAGAGACCTCATCATTTGTTTGACATTAGAACAGGCACGTCTTCCGTGGGAACTCGACTGATAAAGCAGCGTGTGATATACGGAGAAAATTTAAAAATGTATTTGTTATGACGGTGTTTTAAGCCTTGACTGTTGCCAAAACAAAGCGATAGTGCTAGCGCGTTTAGCTCGCACTCCTGTGCAAAGCAGATGGCAGAGCGAGTAGGATTTGATCTCTCCCTCTTTTGTGGGTGATGCATGCTGAACTCTGGCACTAGCAACTATCAGAAATTGGTGTGACCAGCTTACACACACACACACACACACACACACACAGGCATGAACACACACACACACACTAACACACACACACACAGGCATGCACACACTCTTATACACATGTATGCACATACACGTACACACACACACACGTATATCCTCACACACACATGCATCTACACACTCACTCACATGCACTCATACACACACACACTCAGACATGCACATGCACACACACACACGCATACAGATAGGGGGTTGTGGGGTGGAGTGTCTTTTTTTCTCCATGATGTCATGTCCTGTCTGTTTTCCTCTGTGTGTAATCTGCCCCATACACATGACTGCGTGCTTCTCATTCTAAGGCTGCAGACAGCATTTTATTTATTTATTTATTTTATTTTTTTTATCTCAGGAAAGCCTGCAGTGAATAAGCACATCTTAATAATGATTCATATGGGATAATAAATGGAAATCCCTCCAGCGCCCAAACAAGAGACTAGTCATGCAGCAATTAAGCTTTGTAGCATGTAAAACTCAAGGCAGCAGGCTTTGGGTTAGGGGTCTGTTAGAATACGGCATTCAGCAGGAGTAGGCGTGATCCTGGAAGACAAGCAGCAAAACGCCTGCACCCACTCTGTGGTCCCATCGCGGTGCCTGGGGATGCTTTGGCGGACATCTTCAGAGAAACATGTAGCGGAGCTGGAAAAAATCACAATCCAAAAGGTCAGTCGTGACCTGTGGGTGCCGGCCTGCGCTGTAGCTGTCACTAGTGAGTACAGCATGTCCGTGTCAAACGAAAAAACAGGTAGACTGGGCCCCCACAATGGCCCACACCATACTGCAGGTCATATATATATATATATATATATATATATATATATATATATATATATATATATATATATGTGTGTGTGTGTGTGTGTGTGTGTGTTCATATATGACCTTTACATGTTAACTGGACCAGCCAATGCTAAAAGCCAATCAATGTGCAACATGTACATACATACATACATACATACATATATACATGCATAGATACGTGCATGCACGCACACACACACACACACACACACTATATGTATGGTTATATTTATATATATATATAAGGGGGTGTGTGTGTGCGTCCAGTGTGAATGTTAAGGTCAAATGGAGGGTGTAGCTATTTCTGTTCACTTTATGTTTAGGGAGCTCAGACTGTAAGGTATTGTTAGCAGAGGAGAACGTCACCATCACACAGAAACACAATGACCTAATGTTTAAAAGAGAAATGACAATAGCAAAACTGCAACTACATCTCCAGAGTCATCCGCTAATCTGCCAAAAGCATAGCAGTTCAAATTTATATTGGACAGAACAAAACAGTGACAGAGGAAATAAGATGCCATAAATATCACATATTTTTATTGTTTAAAAAAAAAAAAAACTGTGGCAGAACAATATTAAAGTAATTCAATGCCACATGCCTCACTGATCTTCCATGTGCTCAGTACCTGATTGTATTACTAACACAGATGTGTGCACTTCATTGTGCTAATGCCTTTGAGTTCCTCTTCCACTGAAGACACTTTGCTTCCTCTTTTCCGGTCTTCATTTGATTGCACCATAGACAGTTAATTACACGTACAGTGTTAATGTGGTGCCTGAGCCTCCCCCTGTAATTGGCAGAGAGATGTTGTTTTTTACAGCCGTATTAAAAGCCGGGTCTGAACAACTGAGCACAGTTCACTACTTTTATAGACTTGCCCCGTTGCGAGGTCCTCTGGTTTAGTTCTGACCCGTTCTAATGAAGAAATGAAGAGATGAACTAACCTCTGGAATTACAGCGGCAAACCCAGCCCAGATTGGGTGATTTATTGCACGAGAACAAGATTAATTTATCTAATTTTTCATTCATGTTCTGGTATTCATCAGAGGAATTTAGCCATGGTAGCCTTTTTTTCTTTCTTTCTTTCTTTCTTTCTTTTTTTTCATGCCCAAAATGTCTGTTTCAGTCTGTATTGAGGGCATACTTCCCTCCCTCTCTTTAGTTAAACCAATCTGGGATTTCAATGTCTCCTGTCCAATCAATTAAGCCTAAATCAGAGTAGGGCCCCTTTGATGTGGAATCATTTGTCAAATCAGTGCAGATGGTTGGGTGCAGCCCCCCTAGTGTCAAAGGTGACGGACTCTGGTCCACCTGGAAATCTATTTGTTCAGAAGGGCATTCCTGGTGTCCTCCATATTACTAAAAGGGTGTCACTGTGTGTGTGTGTGTGTGTGTGTGTGTGTGTGTGTGTGCTGGATTTGGTTCAGTTAAGATCCACTGGCTGTCCTGTGCATTAACCTCCTGATTGCACTGCTTAACCTTGTAATTTTTTGAAAGCTGCACAGCCCAGGGAAAACTTGGTAATATCACACGGCCCCAGCCAGGAAGATTCAAATGATTCCATTCCTCAGCCATCGCTTTCTAACTGGATTTGCTGTCAGTATGATATTCCATCTCACCTTTGGCGTACCGTAAAAGCATTACATGTAATCTCAAGACGTTACTCTCTCATTTTTTTGGTGTGGGAAGCGATAGAATCATACAGTATCTGTGTGTTCTTAATTGTCGAGTAAAGTTGCTGAATGAAGGTGGATGTGACTCAGTGGGAGATACAGAGTTTATGAAACGTTGTATAAAAAAAATACCAAATTTTCCTTCTCCAGTTTTTTTTTTTTTTTTTTTTTCTTGAGGTCTGTTCCAGAATCGTCTGGCTTTATTCTTTTCATATGGACACGAGTAAGCTAGATATTAATTACTGTCATCCAGTTGGAGTAAGGTTACAGAAAAGACCTCCAAAAAAAAAGAAAGAAAAGAAAAAAGAAAACCTTTGATTACAATGGCCAAAAGCGTTTTTTGGGGGTTTTTTTTCCTGAGTCTTAGCTGTGCAGCTGTGCGCCATTTGGGCCCATATACCTCCTCGTTATGAATGAGTGGAATGCATTTGGTTGGCGTCACAGTTTCTTAGCTTTCCAGTTTCTGCAGTCTGTCAGGCTCTGTCCAGGCCTCAGAGTACCGTTTTCAAAAAAAAAAAAAAAAGAAAGAAAGAAAGAAACCCACATGGAAAAATGAAAGCACGCCACAACGAACAGACATACCTGACATACATGACACAAAGTTTCACCACGATACGTAACGTTGTTCCAACAGAAGACAGTGAAAAAAGTGTCATGTGATCTCAGCTTGACAACATTTACCTGAATGTTAGAATGTTAGACCTGACAAAAGACATGAAACCCTTGAGGAGATCTGAGTTATTCAAACGGAAGGAGCTGTCTTTTCAGTAATACCACTGGACAGAAGAACAATATGTGGTACCTGTGCTGGAAGTTTTAGATTGTGTTTACCCCATAATTTGAGCTAGCCAAAGATGCATACTGTAAGGAAGAATTCGACTCTGGAATGTCAAACTATTTACTTTGTCCGTGTCCTATAATTAATCTGTCATCGGCTCTTTTGACTTTTCACCACTTCGCTTCCATTGTTTCCCTTGTGCGTCTCCGCTCCTTTATTATGACAAGGAGGCTGGCTCTGAAAATTAGGGAACAAAAGGCAGAGATGATCTGCTATCTGACATGCTTTAGTTCCATTTTATGGCCCCGTGGTATTTCTCTGTGACATCACGTAACGATGCGTACGCATGTGAAGCCAGTCATTTGGCCGATGCTGAGTGCAACGCTAATGATGCTCTGTGTGTGTGTGTGTGTGCGTGTGTGTGCGTGTGTGTGCGTATGTGTTTAAGCAAGACAGCCTCGAAATGCCGGGAGAGTGCGAGAGCTCCCATAAGCTTAAAAGCAAATTAATACTCCTCACCTTCACACAACCTTTCCCTCCCTTTCCTCTTTATGCTATTATTCATTGGACTCTGGCTGCCAAGTTCAGCAATAATTTGTGTACTATTCTTAAATATGTCCCTACCCCTCTGGAGAGGAGCAAGATGGAGCAGTCGACAAAGGCCTTGTTTGCTCTTATATTTCATGTCAGTTTTTGAAGTGCCATAATTGTCACGGCTTCTTGGTTTATTACATGGAATTTATGATTTGTGAAATCCATCTTAGCCTTGAGATGGGAAATTTCCTTGGGAAAGGGCAGGCGGAAACTGCATTAGTATGATAATCATTAGGATGATGTAAAATAAAATTAATAAATAAACGAATGAAAAACGGATGAAATACGGCAGTATGGAACAGCTCTGGAATTTTTCAGATTTTCCCTGAATATTTCATTTTGGCTTTTTTTTTTTTTTTTGGCTTGGAATCTTGTACATGCAGCGAGGGGAATTAGGTTACACTCTTCAAAAGCTAAAAGAGAATAAAACATTATAATTACCTCATTAGTTTTTAGACCTTCAATCAATAACGTCTCGATTTCTGATTTTTAATATCTTCTGTCGTCCTCCAACGCTGCACACGCATGGGGTTTTTTTTTTTTTTTTTTTTTTTTTTTCAAAAGGCAGTGGAGGGCCATGAAGTCCCGTATGGGACTGTGATACACTGAGACCTGAAGGACTGAGACGAAGATAAAACGTTGCCATCGAATGCCATGCTTTGGAAAGTGTCATAATGAACCAAGCTCTGAAGTATTTTAACACTGCACGGTGACAACATATGTTGATGCTGATAACAGACGCCAGAAAACAGTATGAGGTTTGGACGAGGAAGCAATTTGGAACTGCTCCCTACTGCAACCTACTAAAGACAAATTCTACGTTTAGGAAGACAGGGGTCCTGATTTTAATCAGGCATTTGCATTTGCTCCTACCCATCACCATTGTCAGTGCTGTTTTGCATCACATTACATTTCGGAGCTAATTCGGATTTAATTATTTCAATTATTTAATTATCAATCGAATAAAATTACTTGCCACATCAGCTACAACATGTGTCCAGAATGACAAATGGAAATCATTCCATTCTTGAAAATCTTTGTGTTTGTTTATTTTTTCTTTTTCTTTTTTTTTTTTGCAAAGATTGTCCTTGACGTCACAACCAGTCAACAGACGTAGTTTAGCTGTGCCATATTTGGTGTTAGGTGTATCGAGTTTGTCTTCCTTTGTAAGATCTGTTTGTACACAAATCCATATTTGTACCTCATTCAATCTGAGGTCTGGGCCTCAACAGAAAGAGGAGGCACAGTATGTTTTGAAATGAATACATGCTGTTTCGCTGCTGGGTACTTAGTTCTTTTTGCTCACAAAACACACACACACACACACACACATATATATTTATATAGCCAAGACTCTTTCACACAGCAAAAGCAAATGCCATACCAGCAGAATAAGGTGCATCTGTCCCTAGTGCACTTTTAAAAGTATCAGATTGTGTTTGTAATACCCAAACCATGTCCTAGTACTCCTGTAGTCGTAGTCAGAAATCCGCACTGAAAGGCCTGTCTGAGTGGTGCTTTTATGAGACGCTTCCACTGCAAATGCTCGTTTCACAATCGAAGTCCCTCCATTGTTATATTTGTGCAAAACCCCATTTTTTTTTCTGATAGTGCATTGCCTTTTTCCCCTCACTCTGCCTGTCAACAAACAAGTGGCCTATATGTCAAAATGCAGTTAGACACGCTGTATGAGGAAGCCGCTCGATGAAAAGGGAGATTATTTTTTTTTCACGTGTGTGTTTTTTCAGCTTTATTTTGACTCTTCCTGTGCAATTAAGCTTCTTGCATTCTTTTGTTTTTTTTATTACTTTATTTTATTTATTTACTTTTTTAATATGTGCCATTTGGGTTTTGAAAATGTGAACACACAAACTTTCCTTTCTGTCCGTCTCTGTGTGAGGTTCAGTGTGGCATTCGGCGAGAAAAGCATTTTTTTTTTTTTTCCTTGCAAAGGGGGAGGGGGTTTGCAGGCAAGCGTCACACCACATCAGCAGTTATGTGTCCTTAAACAGCATCAGAAAATGTTCTAAGACTTTGAAAAGTCCATCAATTTTTGAAATGCTGCACATAGATAGCGACTATTGTGGTAATTAGTCAGGCCCCATTAAGATCTCCCACCTCTTCTAAAGCCTGCTCTGGGCATAACCCTCAGTTCAAAATCAATGTTAGCAATCAATACAATCACTATTAATGTTAGAATAGCTGGTCTTAAATCAATATCTCTTAGTGTATGAAAAGTGTAAATAATCCTTTTGATTGGGTGAAATCGGACTAGGCAAAGCATCTGTGAACAACAGCCTGAGAGCAGAGCTACACACGAGAAGGCTCCGTGCTCTGAACCTGGTTACAGTATCCATGCAAGCGGGAGAGACCATTAGAGAAATCAAAGAAAGAGTTGAAACACACTGGCAAATAACTTGACTTGATCAAAGCCACCTTTTCATTGCCACTGACAAAAGAGTGAAAGAGTGAGAAACTTTAACAGTGATGGAATTTCAGAAGTATTTTCGTGGGAAGAAGAAAAAAAAAAAAGAAAAGAAAGGCGGCGAAAAACTCGAGGTAGAAATGCATTAGGTAGAATATGTTAAACCTCTGCAGACTGTATCTGTGTGTCAAAATCTCACTGGTCATTGATAGAACATTACCCATTTCACATGGAATTGCATAGCAACAACTTTCTTGTTATCAGTTTTTGCCATAAGTGGTTTAGTCATGGATAACAAAGCATTGCATCAGCAAAACTGACATTTTAATTTTTTTTTTTTTTTTGGCAATTTATACATTCCACATATATGTGAACACACTACCTATGATGTCTTATTTATTTATTTATTTATTTAACTTATTCCACTCTATTAAAGATGTGTATCCTATATGGTAGGTAATTGTGCTTTGCTGTTGAATCATTTAAATGATCAGTGGCGTCTCTCTCTATATATATACATAGAGATATGTATGTGTGCATATATACACATATATATATGTATACATACACACACACACACACATACATACACACATACGTACATACATACATACATACATATATATATATATATATATATATATATATATATATATATATATATATAAGACAAGAAGAAATATAGCAAAGTACATTTGACACCCTGCAGATTGATGCTGGAAACTCCTACATTCATACGGTATACATACGCTTACTTCCAAATTGCACAAGGATGTGCTTAGCTTTCTAACTGGGTTCTCTGAAGTGACCCAGTGTCATTAATCAACGTCAGAGTCGCGCGTCTTGTTTGCCAGAAGAGGTCTAAGTGACAGTGATAAGAGATCCTCCTCTTGTTTCAACACGAGTTCTTATACAGTAAGCTTTTCACATTATCGGGCTGAGGACAATGCCACTGCCAGTCTCAATGAACAAAATTGTCAGGTCGTTTGATGGGAAAAGCATTGAAGGCATTAACTATTCAGATGGAATGTTGAAGAAACGTAACAACCAAGGTTGACATGCTCACAAAAAAAGAGAAAGGGGTATCGTTCTCACCCTTCCGTCTCTACAGTCTGTCAATCGCTCGACACAGGCTAAGTAGGTCACTGGGTTCGCCACCTCTAGGCTGTCTCCCTTGGCCGTTCACCAACCACGACAACATTCAGGTACGCAGCAGAAAAAGATTTGCACCATATGTGTGATCGATTTTGGCCTGGACACATTGTCTAACGTATAGCAGTTAATAGTTTACCCTTCGCTTCCCTCAAATTTGGTCCAGCTGTCTTCTAACAACCGAGATAAAAAAAAAAAGAAAGCAAGACAGAAAGAAGAACAAAAAACCAGCAAAAAGTTATTTTATTAATCTTCAAATGGAGGACGCCTTTTTTTTTTTGCATGGTCTGCTTTCAGTTCACACGTGGACGGTTTCCAGAGGGGCTGATTATTACGTTAAGAGTTAGCATAGTGATCAGAGATGTCCTTCAGCTGTACTCGCTTCTGAGGGCAGCTTGACAAAACTTCCTTTATATTTTTAGCTGAAAGCATATCTAATTTAATTTTAATACATAATTAGATCATGCAATAAACCAGTCCATCTCTCTTAGTGTGTAACTATTCAAGGATCCTGAGTGTCACAAGCCAATCACGATCCACTTATTACCAGGAAAGGGAACGTAGCATTGGAGGTTGTAGATTACCGTCTGGTCAACATGTTGACTAGTTTGGAACGCATACTTAGATCCTAAACAAATATGTTTTTGATGTAAGAAATGAAATCTTCAAGTATGTTTTTCTTTTCTTTCTTTTTTTCTTTTTCTTTTTTGCTTTTTATCTGAGCTTTTGCTTCACATCCCTGCACATAAAACTCGCAGTTAAGCTTCAGAATGCATGCAGGCGGTGGGGCCTAGCTTGTGATGAGGAACCAGATCAAGCCAGTCTAATTTCCTAAATGAATCCTCCAGAACTATTACTGGCAAACCCAGCCTCTGCATAATGTGATGAGCAAAGGGAACATTGATGAACTTTTTTAATTATTACGCCGCTTGGGAATTTGACACTGCCAGTGCAGAGATCCACACCGTCAGGCTTTTTTTTTTCTTTTTTTGTCGTTTTTTCCACCTTCTTTTTAATTCACCCAATTTGTCGGTCCAAATGAAACACTGAAAGGTTAGAGTGTAGAGTAATTAACAGAACTGGGCCTAATGAAATCAGGAGGGGATGCTGTGTACCAGGAGAATCAATAGCCTCTCTTTAAGTGTGTGCTGGATAAGAATTGTTCAGGGAAACACAGACCACTTAAGAGTAATAAGCTGATGAAAAGACAACAGGCCCACATGCAACATGAAAACTGGCCTGATCATTGATATAGACATCACTCTAAGTTGCTAATGTATGGAGAGAAAGTGCTGTGTTCATGGCTGCACTGTGGGGATTTCTGTGTTTGAGTACCTTGAGTATCTTTCTTTCTTTCTCTCTCTCTCTCTCTCTCTCTCTCTCTCTCTCTCTCACTTGTTTGGGGAGTTACATGCAATTAATACCCTAATATCTGTGAATGGTACAGCATGTGACATAGAACATTTAATGTTTTTGTTGGAGTGAGAGAAAAAAAAACAAGTGATGTTTATATATTAAATAGAAATGAGGGTTAATAAAATCGATTTAGCTTAAAAAAAAAAATTTGAAGAGCAGAGTGAATTAAAGTAATACAAAACAAAGATTATTATCTTTCAGACATTTACACTAGGCGGGGAAGGGTAATTTTTTTTTTTTTTTTGCACTTTCAGACATGGAGAGAAAATGTAAAGTGGCCAAACGCCAAAACACACTTAGCGAGGCTGTAAGGTGCTGACCTTTAAAAGTGCCAACAGAAGTGCTTAAACACAATGAACATGAAAAATGATATATACTTGATAAAAAAAAAAAAAGAAAAAAGACCAAACACCTTGTTAAGTACTGGTGCATTGTGGTGTGTGGTAGAGATGCCACAGCTGAACGGACCTGTGTTTGAGTTTTTGTCTGTTTTGATTTCTTAGCTTAGACATTATCAAAACAAAGTCAGTTAACAGTTTCTCTTCGACATGCACACAGCCTCAGAAGGAACTGGAGCTGGAGGAAAAGAATTGATGAAAAACATTAACACATGGATGAATTTTTCTGCTGTCAAAAATGTTACATTTCTTAAAAACAAGCAAACAAACAAGGCCCAATTACAGGACACTGTTATGAACGACATTCAGAAATAAATTTCAGTTGTATTTATTTTTTTGTTTTGTTTTGTTTGCTTTCTAAATTATGATTTCATACAGTACACTTACCAAATTGTATATGAATTTGAAGCATTCTTGGTGCATGCTAAAATATGTGTGCGTGCAGTGTTTGCTTTGTGTTCGTGTGTGTGTGTTCGTGTGTGTGTGTGTGTTTGTGTGTGTGTGTGTGGGTGGTTATGCAAGCTTCAGTGCCACTCTGTGCGGTGAGATATTGCGCTCTGAAAGCCGTGCTGTATTTCACATTGACAAATACAGGCGCATAAACAAGGCTCCTGGGGTAACTGTCTGATAGCAGGTCACATGATCTCCTCACCTCCCACTTAACAGCCGAGGTAGAAGACCAGGGGTCTGTCAGACACCTCTGCTGGGCTGGACCGCCGCCGCTACGGTGCACGCTTAACCGTCAGTTTTTTTACCGCAACCGCACTCTGATCCTCAGCATGGCTCTGCCTGCCAAAAGAGCTGCAAGGCAGGACTGCTGTTAAGTGAAGCTGTATATGTGGCCAAAGGCAAAGAAAGCCTTCCAGACCCCTGTGCTTTTCCAGTTTTTTTTTTGTTTGTTTTTTTTTTTTATGCCGACGACAGTAAGATGAAGTAAGATAGGAACTAGAATAGTTCAAATGCATGGTATTCAAGAGGGTTATTAAAGGTTATTAAAACCTAGGACTCTGTGAAAGCGACTGGGAGATAGCGTTACGCAAGTTTCAAGTCTCGCATTAAGGAAAAAAAAAAAAAAAAAAAAAAGATTTTACCAAATACGCATGGCTGAATTGAACTCGTATCAAGGTCAACAGTCATTACATGAGAGATGGATTTTTATCTGTGGATTATGAGATCATTAGACATCTAATCATACTTTTAATTCTCCCCAAACCCTGCCAGTTTCTTGCTGAGCTTGTTTCAGCATCACTGCTTTGTGGTTGCAGCCCTATGTAAATATATTAATATATTTGGCTTGTTTGATTTTTTTTTTTTTAACTAACAAATTAACAATATCAGTGTGAAGACAGCACTGGACAAGAATGAAGTTTTTGCACATTGCCTTGTACTAATAAATGTTTTACTGATATATATATATATATATATATATATATATATATATTCATCAGTAAAACATATTTTTTTATTATTTTTTGGACAACTGATAGCAGCACAGCCTGAGGCATCTGTCTGTGATATTTCAGGGTGAAAGTTACAGATAAAAAGACTGCAGTCATTATAGATTTGGTACAACAGTCGTGGCCACTTCACTATAAGTAGGACATTCCTATTTGGTCAAAATGGTTTGCTTTTATGGGGACATAGACATTACAGCAGAGCTGGGATTTTGGCCTCCCACAGGCAGAAACTAAGGTTCAGACGTCAACACTTCAAGCCCCAGACTCAGCCTGGAGTATGGAACTGGATGTAGACTTGGAATTAGTGGTTAATGACACCTCTCTGTGCCAGGCCCAGTGAGACGCACTGGTGGAGAGAGCAATTGAAGGGCAACTTTACACAAGTAGTCCCAGAGGTCTGTAAGCCCACAGTGAATGTTTCCTTCTCGTAGCAGATGTCGTAAGGGAATTGTGACCCCAGCAAGGACATCTCCAACAACCGTACCACACTGGCAAAACAGGAGTGCTTAAAAAAAAACTACCTCAAACATATGGTCAGATAAATGACCACATTTTTAGTTGGATTCAATTCGAGCTGGGCATGTGTTGACAGGCACTGTTAAGTAATCTACATTAAATATACAGTGTTAATCCACCTTATATTTAAGTGCTGGTTGCACTGAAAGGTGCACTCCTATCACAAAACTGTGAGTCATCATTATGTCAGTATATACATGCATACAAACATGAATACATACCAAAAATGTGTACATGTATATGTACACTGACACACACCCACACACACCACAGAGAGCCAGAGAACAGAGAGACAGATAAGTAGATATATATGCATAATTTACAGTGGTATGGTGATGACATAAAAGAGTCTATATATTGTGGTGTCGGATGGAGGTGCATTAGTAGAACAAGCAGAGCAACCTGTTCAACAAAAACAAATAAACAAACAATCAAACAAACAAAACAAACAAAAAAAACCCTGTAACTTCTGATGTTCTTCATCTGTTAATAGAACTACAGTGGGTATTTTTATATCGGAACAACAGGGTATTCTCATCTCTTGTGGTCAAGTAGCCCTGTTAGCTTGTATGTATGGGGGCTTTATTCACACAGCGGGACATGATGGAAATGACTCTTATTGAGAGCCATGACCTGCTAGACTCATACTCTTCCTGCTCCTTCTGCGGTAGCTCACAGAAATAACTCACAGAAACAAAGCATCAGTGTTTCCTTGTCATTTAAAAGCACTACCTATGAACTCATCTTCGTGGATGCACTTAAAAGACTTTCAGATGGCTGAGGTTAATGTAATGTCACAGAAAAACACACACACACACACACACACACACACACACACAGCAACAGAAGATGTGTCATACGATATAAGCACTGGTATATGTTTCTTTATACGTATTCGTTTAAAAGAAGGAGACACTCCCAAGGTTGAAATAAATTGGGATCCAGAGACACAACACAATGAGCCCTGGTGTTTTTAATCAATTATTAATCCAATATTTTAATGATCAGAAAGCTTGGGATGATCAAAGGCCTGCTTCATGCCTCTGTGCAGCAGCTCACTCAGACATAGTACAGCTCTTTGATGTGCTTCACCAACAAATGCACTTATCTCCACACTTCTCTTGCAGGCATTCATGTGGGTGCTTTGAAAAGCAGTGGTCTAGAGAGGCAAACCGTTACTAGGCCTCGGTCACTGACCTGGTCTTTGACTATGGATCTAATACAAACCACCAGGGCACCCACTACATCAGATCTGTTCTGCCAACTTGGCTGACTGCAGAGATATCTGATTAACTTTCAAATTTTCACCTCGGCTTCTCTCTCTCTCTCTCTCTCTCTCTCTCGCTTTCTCTCTTTTAGAATATACTTCCTCTTCCTCCTTGAATAAAACCTTAAGCTGAATTGTTTTAATCAGGGACATAAGGCGTCGGATTTTTCACAAGACAGGTTTTTTAAATAATTAGCCTGTGATATATGCGGGGAGTATTTGTCTTTTATCACTGCAATGTCGAGCAATTTCAAGTCTTCCTTAGAGAGGGCAACTAAAGAATGGAGAAATCCAGAAGTGTTGAGGGGTTAGTTTTATTTGGTGCAAAGGGAGTCGCAAAACATGTGCAAAACAACAGGACAATGTCTTTGACTCTCTATAAGTCACAGTGATCACTTTTCTCTTTAACTGGTTGTTGTTTATTTGATAATACAGTCTTAAGGAGATATCGAAAAATTCATTACAGATCTTGAGAACAGAACGCACTCTTGTCGTCTGCGTATTCCGATGGGAACAAAAGAAGTTTAAGATCCATACCAAGATGATAGGATTTCTCCCTCGCTTCACGCTCCATATGTTCTAGACAGACAACTAGGAATGAATACAAGTTATCTGTCTGGCCACTCTAAGACAAAAAACCCCCCACAAACTTCACATTATTGTCGAATATAAGAAAGCGTAGAATTTAAATTCCATAATATTGCCTGATTAAGCGTTAGTGTCATACGAGGCTTCATTACAATTTATGTAATATGGTTCATAAGTTATAGATGAATGAGAAACTTATGATTTGCATTTTTTTAGTTCAATAAAGCATTGTTGTTATTTCGGGATGCTCCAATCCTCCAGTTCCTTGTTGCTTTTACTCCTGTCTGCCAGGTCCAAATTCTCCTCACTCCTGGGATGGTTTAGGACACTTTATTGCTCCAATTAAATTTGAGTGGTACAATTTTTGTTGCCCAGTACAAGGGCAAAGCAAGCATCAATTCTCCGCCCATGTGTCCCCCAGCTCAAAGGGCTCCTCACAGACGGACGAAAATCAGTTTCATTCATGGTTTTAACCTAATGAGCTAATTAATTTGTTGATTATTATTTTCTGCCTCAAGATGGATTGTCGCGTGGCAGTGTTTGTCTTCTTGAATAATTGCATCATTCAAGGGCAATAAATTCACAAGCGAAGATGTTGAAGAGCCTGCTGACGATCCCATCCAATCTCTGCCACAATGTGAATGCTCACCAGACACCAGAGAGCTTTAGCGACAGATTACTAATGTGCAGCTTTCATAAAGGCAAGCAGCTCTCCTCTAGACACAAAGACATGAGCCTCTGTTGCATTTGTCAAAGTAACTGTACAACAAATAGGTCGTACTTTCTTTTTTTTTTCCCTCAGATTCATCAGAGTGGGCAGCTATTTGGCACTACTAAAGCAGCTTGCTAAGTGGGCCTTATAGCATTATTAAAATACATTTTTGTTTTTGTTTTTTTTGTTTTTGTTTTTTTTAGAGGGGGGCTATCATGTGTTGGATAACACTCTCTCTTTTCTTTGCTCTACTTTCCCAAAGCCATACTGAGCTCAAGTCATGAGAATGATGCTAATCAGCTCGATATGCTTATCTGCACTTAACTTCATTTATCGAGGCAAGTGCTTAATTTTGTTAGTTTAGGCATCAAAAAACTATTTTAGCATTTTTTTCTTTCTTCTTCTTCTTTTTTTTTTTTTTTTAATCCATTTTAGTAAAACATTATCGCACTAGTAAATAAAACTATTCTGTGCTGCTGGGTGCATGCTCAAACCCACTCATCTCATATCTGTCCCATTATGACATGGGGGGAGACCAGAGGGAGGTGTGTTAGTATTTCACAGCCTTGATGATAGTCGCTTGTTTTCGATGACAGAGCCCATTATGTTTGTGACATGTGACATAATGCGTTTCCGCTGCTATTGTCCCAAGTTGCGCGGAGCCGAGCTGGAACTTTGCTGTCTTTAGCCTAGAAGCCCTGACAGACCGAATCAGTCAAAATATCCCGAATGCTCCGTTAACGTTCCTGGCCTCCTTCGTGGCTGCCAGAGAGCTCCTGAGCGTTCCCTGGGATTTGTTGATTTGTTGACATGAATACTTGCTTCCTGTTCACTTGCAGATCAAAAGACATAACCATCACTCTCACCTCCAGCACTCCCTAGTTTTCTTCATCACCGTTGCATCTTTCCATTAGCTTTTCTCCTTTTTATCCCTTTTGCATATGAAATTAGTGGAACATTACAAACAGTACAAAGAAAACAACAACAAAAAAAAAGAAATCAGTGATTAAAAATTAAACACTGTAATCTCTCTCTCTCTCTCTCTCTTTTGCTAATATCCAGACCCTCGGGACAGTGTGCTATTTCGCTGCCTTGCAGGCGTCTTTTGTACCCAATTTGGAGGCATGTCACTATTTATTGTTAACTATTCTGCATTTGATATGCGGTGCTTTCTCGCTGACATGTAAGGATGTCTTTATCCATGTGTCTCTAGCTTGCTGTGAACTCGTAATGTCAGGTTAGCCTGGAACAGGGAACATTCTGTACCTCAAGGTATATCTGCAAGCTAATGCTATAATCGCGCTTGATTGGAAACCTGCTCTTACACGCCAACTGTAATCAATACTTAATCAGACACACGAGCACACATGTAAAAACCGTAAATGTTCTTTTTTTTTTTTTTTTAAATGTGCATCTAAGTTCAAAACTGGTCAAACATACTGTAAATAAAACGTAATCAACTCCTATTAGCATCATAGACGTGACAGGTCATAAGTTTGCATTTGCCTGCGTATAACCAGATTTGTATCGGTCGCCTGCGCCAGATTGTGTGCTGTAAGCAGCCTATCGTACACAAAACCAACATGTGTTCTCACGCGCACTGCGGTATGTATCTCCCTGTTAAATGTACGAGGCAGTAATTGGGACAGTGAAGAGAATGATTTGACCTTCCTTTATTAGCAAATCTTGACTTGATTCACTTTCCATATTATCGTGTTGCCGTGACAAGTTCAGGTCTTCCTTTAGCGTAACGTTAGGATAGGGGAAATTTGCATTTTTTGTATTTTAGTGAGACGTTCTGGGTCAACGACCTTACCAGTAAACAAGCCTGTCCTCACCTGTCACCTTCACTCTGCTATTGAGAATATGAAGAAGCTGCAGCGTGTGTGTGTGTGTGTGTGTGTGTAGAGTAAGTGCCACGCATTAGCCATCACATGCTTAATGAAGTGATGCTTGTTTTCCTTTTCCTTTTTCTCTGAGCCCCTGTCAGAACCACCGCAGATTTAACAAGCAATTTTCTGATTTCTGTTCCATCAAAAGCCATTTATTTTAAGCAAATGTCACTTGTCCGTGCATTGTGACTCAGAGCGGCATGCGTGTGTGTGTGTGTGTGTGTATGTATGTATGTGTGTGGGTGTGTGTGTGTGCTGAGGAAGGAGCCCCTGAGCAATATTTGTGTGATTGTGTGCCTGCTCCCAACACAATTTTTTTCTGTCTTTATTAAGAAGCACTGGTGCAATCCATACGATTTAGATAATTGTCTCGTCTAAGGTGCTGTCCAGGTCAACATCAAATCTTTCAAGCATGTTTGTCATTTATTTTTATAATAACTGGAGGTCCAGTTATGACCTGCTGTCTCTCCCAGCTTCAGTGGTGTGGAAGCAATGTTCTTTCAGCTAATCTCAGTCTGTGTTTGATGTCATTGCTCTACCTGACTTGGCCCTGTGGCAAGAGAGAGAGAGAGAGAGAGAGAGAGAGAAGGAAAGAAAGAAAATGACAAAGTACATTCACCTTTAACAGACCTGTTCTGGGGAAACTTGATGACATTTGACCTTTATCCTAACTGGTCTTTTTTCTTTTCCTTTCTTGTGACTCAAGTTTTCTGAATGATTACAAACTCTTTTATGTTTCATTAGTTGGTGACGATTCCAGATGTGTGCGTGTGAGTGTGTGCATGTGAGTGTGTGTGTGTGTGTGTGTGTGTGTGTGTGTGTGTGTGTGTGTGTGAGTGTGTGTGTGTGTGAGCATGTGAGTGTGTTTGTGTGTGTGTGTGTGTGTGTGTATTTTTCTGTGTGTGTGAGTGTGTGTGTGTTTATTTTTCTGTGTGTGTGAGTGAATGTTTGTGTGTGTGTGTGTTTTGAGAGTATTTCTCTACCTCTGTGGAATAAATGGCTCGAACTCAAGCTGCTAGGCCATTAGAGATATGGCACAGACTAAGGACAACAGCTGATCTGAGGCAAAAACATATACATCAACAGAGACATTTAAGTTTGGAATGGGTTCGGTTTATTTGCAGGGTGCAAGGAAGAATGTGCAAAACCAGCCTCATGTTTTTTTTTCCTTCTCCTTCTTCTTCTTCTTCTTCTTCTTCTTTCTTTTTTTTTTTTTTTCCTCGGTCGAATGCAAGCTGCAAGCATATCTAGAGAGCTGCTGCCTCTTGGTTCCTTGCTGGTTTTTGAGCAGCAGCAAACGAGAAAATTAACCATAATGCTATTTCACGGTGTTCCACTGCTGGAGATCACCCCTGCCTGAGTTCGCAAAGTCGAGATGGGGAAAAACACTGCCGTGGCTGTGAGGGTCACTCAGTATGAAAGTACATATATTAGTTAGGTCCTCATCTCCTATTCATAGGGCTGAGTTTTAAGCCGCCCTACAAAATCAAACTGATGATGATCCTCGTATTCAAACGCTGGCAAGAAAATGGCGGGAGACGTCTTAAGAAGCTCAAATAAATTGGAGAGCTTGAGAATACTTTTATCTGTCTCGTGCTAAGGCAGACACAGCGTTTATGTTGTATTAACAGTTTACTTCCATGAATCCTCCAAAACTTAAGCTTTCAAAGAATTGTGTAAGTGAATTAATGTTTCCTCTTGACATGTTTGAATTACGACCGGGATGGGAGTGTAGTTCAAGTTCTTTTATGAAGAAGCTTGAACTACAGAAAACATTTCACCTTGTGCTCATCTTTTAAAAAGAGTAAGCCAAAAGAGGAAGAAGAAAAAAAAAAAAAAGAACATTGCCGAATTGAGGAGCATTTTAATTTAAAACGGTGTTTACACCGATTGTGTAAAGGCCGAATTTAATGGCCTTTGTTTCAATAGTGATCACCACGTCCAAATCATTTTCAACTATTAACACAACTCCCACACACCTGCCTGGGAATACCTGTGACTTAAAACTGATGGAGAATGTCTGTCGTGCATAGAGGTGCCAGGGTACAAACAGCTAGGAGACAGGGCACATAACCTTTCCTTAAATACAGATTGCGACGGCTTTTCTTCAGACACTGGACAGAGTCTTTTTCCCCTTATCGGTGCCATAGATTTTCCATGGCTAAGCTTGGCCCTCAGGTTAGATGCGTATCTACGGCGAGGCAGCAAATCTCCTGTGATCTACTCCTAAGCGGTCACTGTTTGTCACTCAAAATGCGTCCGGTCAGTGTGCAGCTGTCAGCACATATGAAATAGACTTTCTCTTTGAATAGAGCCAGTTGCACTGACTTTGCTCAGGATAGAGGACACAGAGAATATCCACTGATCTGTGACTTTTTTTTTTCATTTCTTTTCTCTCCCCCCCCCCCCCCCCCATCTCTCTCTCCTGCTGGAGCAGGTGGCTGATGTTCCTCTTCCCTCTTCTTCATGTTAATATAAGAGCCATCTAATCCTCTTCCCGGCCCATCCAGCTTCACGCCACACGTTGTCCCTCTCGCCGGCGGCCAGGAGCTTTGCTGATGGCTGGCTCGTTACCCAATTTGGCTTTATTCCTTTTCTCCCCCCCACCCCCCCTCCCCCCACACCACCCCCAACCCTTCTTTTTTTTATCTTTATGCACATACTTTTGATGGCTGTGTTTTATCTGGTTGGACAGGCTTTGTTTGGTCTTGATATCTCCTCCAGCGGCTTGTGTGTACTTTATGGATTTCTGGCACGTTCTTCAAACAAGTGATAATGCTTTACAATACATGCACACCTTGACTCTGTACCGAGAGGAGGTGTGTTTCGCTTTTCGCTCTGGGATTTACTGGACTTTGTGTATGTAAATAGGAAATAGGGCCATCTTTTCTCAAAAGATAAATTTTGATAGGCCAAGTGAATTGGACATTCTCCCCGCGTTCACGGCAGGCAGTCAGCGTGGACATCAGATGGATGAAACGGGTCTGATGTTCTGATTTTGCTCTAATCGTCCTTGACAGCTGTTTTTTTTTTTTTTTTTTTTTTTTTTTTTGCTGTTTTTGTTTTTTGTTTTTTTTTTCATCATTGCAGGCGTAGCACTTGAGAACATGCCTTGTAATTAGAAGCGTGAAGTGGAGATCCGGGCCTTTTTTCAGTCTTGGCAACTATCTAAAACTGCTTTCTTTATGTCGACTCCACATCACTGCAGCTAGCACAACGTTAATGTTTCTGAGGGCTTGGGCTCAAACCATAGAAGCACACAACAATGACAAATTATGGGGCAAGCATAAGATTTATGGGCTCAAACTCGGCCCTGATTTCGTTAGAACGGACACATGTTAATTTGATAAAACTATTAACGCTGTTTGGTTAACCAAATCCATTTACTTGATGGTAGAGCACTTTGTTGTAATGAAAACATTTAGTTTTGATTGCTTGCTATGTAAGTCCTTTCCATTTTGATGTGGGGGTTTGTTCTTTTCACAGACAAAGGCAAAAAAAAAAAAAGACTTTAAAACTGATCATATGCTACCTTTTTTTTTTCTTTTAGAAGAAGAACAATCTCTTTGCAGCAGTAGAGCATCTATTTTCTTTCTTTTTTTTTTATTTAGATCCGACTTTTTGCTAGTACAGAGAAGCACCTGCAAAGAGCCTTGCCTAGGTACAGTTCTCTGACTACGCCTGCTTTCATCATCTGACAGGGGATAAATCCCCACACTAACTCGATCATTGTCATTTCTCTGACAGCGACCTGAAAAACGAATCCACAGCTGGCGTAACTGGAGCTTTGTTTTATTTGTTGTTGACTTTTTCTAAATTAGAGGCAGTATAATTCCCATACAACACTCTGTCGGACTGTCAGCCGTGAGCAGGCACACGCTGCCCGAGAGAAGACGGCTCTCGGAGGTCAAAGGTAGGAGTAGATCAAAGGTCATGCCGTCGACAGTCTACAGTCAATAATGAACTGTGAGGAAAAGGAAAAGGAAAAAAAAAAAAAACATAGTAAAGTTCTAACAGGAGAAAAGAAAGAATAGTTCCAAAGTACTGCACCTGATAGTAGTCGCTGCAAATATCCCTGTTGTAAAAGTATTTCCAAGATCAAAACGTCAATCTGTTGCCAATCCAAGAATCCAGAGAGCATGACAATGAGGAGAGGAACAGTATTAGATACAATGAGTAGCCACAAAATTTCAAACCAAGAGAGACTGCATCAGGTAACAGGAACGCCGCCCGCTTATCAAAGTGTGATGACATGATTGTGTAGACCTATAATGATGGAGCGATTAAAATACACAATGCGAAAAAAAAGAGAGAGAGAACTTAATCCACACCTTTCCTGACCCCAGTCTCTAGGAAAAGGAAAAAAAACCCAAAACAAAACAAAAAAAAGAGAGAGAGAGAGACCCTGGATATGGTAAACTTGAGAAGGCTGATATTTATGGCCGAGCTGCCGTTCAGAGAACTCTTGTAATCAAGGCCAGTGAGCAACAAAGCAATTTGATGTAATGAGCAGAAAACCTGGACTTGTGAGCTGGGGAAGATAATAACACAGCCTGACCAGCTGTCCTTTACACCTCTTATTACGTCTGGAAGGGATTGTGTTCGGAGAAATAAGAAGTAGAAGTTGAAGGGGAGAGAGAGAGAGAGAGAGAAAATATTTCTTAGGATCACTTTTTCTTCTTTTCTTTTCTTTTTCTTTCTTTTTTTTTTGGATTTGTTCCACTGAATCTGTGTCTGGGGTAACAGTATCACCACCTATGATGCAATAACTCTCGCAGTAATTCACTGGGAGAGCTAATTGTGGAGACTTAGTTGACTCATCGTAACAATAGCTCTGAAATAAACTGGTAAGCCGCCTTGTGTTTTTGGCATTGTATGGTCTCTCCTCGTGCCAAGAGCCTTTTTTTTTTCTTTTTTCTTTTTTTTTCTTTCTTTATTTATTTATTTATTGTTTTTTGTTTTTTCCACAGCCATTCCCGCTCTCTGTGTTTTTATCAAAGAACAATAAGGACTTTATCTGTGTTCCACAGTGACACAAGAAATGCATTTTCAACAATGCCGTATTGATTCCCTGGAGCTCTGAGGAGCCCGTGTTAATGATGGCTTTTTGATTCTTAACACGCTTTAACTGTTCTTAACCGATATAATGAGAGGGTGAGCAGAAAACTTCATGCATGTTAGAGAATGTGATGTTTCTTGTCTCTTTTGTTGTTGTTGTTGTTGTTTATTTGTTTGTTTCTTTGTTTGTTTGTTTTGTTTTGTTTTTCCTGTTTGACTACTGGACTATTTTGTCCTAATAGTTTTAAATACTAGCAGTACTTATGTCCAATTAATGTTTAATTGACGGTGGGAAAGCGTTTTCTTATGTGTTTACTTTCTCTTCTGAAGATGTGCCATTTAAACAGCCCCTTCTCTTTAAACAGAAGCCAAAAAAAAAAAAAGAAGAAAAAAAAAACCAAAAAAACCCAGGTTTTTTTATATGCAGACCAACTGGATAGGAGAAGCTAACACAGAATACAGCCAACGTATCTTGACAGCGGTGCCTCGTTCCATTCAGGGAATTTCGACCTCCAGAGCGTATTTTGGCAGTTTTATTCTTACCATTAAAATATTACAGTTTGAGACGAGCTGTCCAAGAGGTAAAAAAAAAAAAACCCCAAAAAAACCATGCAAACAGAATAGATAAAATAAACTTCTCCTCTGTGTGAACCTCCCAGTATTTATCGTACAAGACATTAAAAAAAAAAAAGAAAAGAAAAGAAAAGAAAAGGATTTTGTCCTGTTTCATGAAGGATTGTGTAATGCTTCAGTTTCGCCTTTGGCTGTTTTCTTAGTTCCAACAAATTGAGAGCCTGCACAAAGGTCACCGATACAAAGCGGTGTGTCTGACTCTCCCTAGACAGGCGTGTGTGTTCTCCTTTGAACAACAACAACAAAAAAAAATCTACATACATTTGTCCATGCTGCTTGCTTATAGGCACTTGATCCATGCGGGCCCCCCCCTCCCCACTCCCCGACCCACACCCCCAGTTCCGCCTGTAAAATGGGCCAGTGGGTCAAGGCAGTGGAGCCCAGCGAAACAGACTCTGCATTTAGCGTGACCGTGGGACGTCTCTGTCAATTAATGCAGAAATAAATAAATAAAGAGAGCACTACAGGGGAGAACACTGAGACTAAAACATTCACACAATCTTCTTCCTCTTCTTTCTTTATTTAGACATGCCATTTTTTTTTCTCTACTTAAGAGTAGGTGATTTTCTTTTCTTTTACCGTCTATAAAATTCTTTTTTTTTTTTTTTTTTCTAAGTAGCGAACATTACAGGTCTGCTAGACAGGCCGTAATGACTAAGCTGAGGGCATGTTCTGTTTCCTCCAGCAACACAGTGAGCGGTATTATCATGATGTACAACAAACTGAGTCACATTGTCATTCGTTACCTCAAACCCCTGAAGTCACACTGCTTTGTTCTTAATGCCCAGTGCTTAATGTGTCTGTGTGTGTGTGTGTGTGTGTGTGTGTGTTGGTGTGTTACAGACACAACGACGCGTGACTTTTCACCTCCCGGACGGCTCCCAGGAGAGCTGCAGCGACAGTGGACTGGGAGAACAGGAACCCAGCAGCAGTACCAGTACCACTCAACCACTGCCCCTGGGTTTCCCCCAGGAAGAGTACTACGAACAGACCTCACCCAACAGTCGTACCGAAGGCGACGGCAACTCTGACCCCGAATCCAGTAAGTACCCGCCACAGGCATCGTCTGCCCCCCTGTTAATTTACCCCGAGACAACGAGACGCTGTTGAGGAACACGGAGGGCAATTGAGCTGCCCATGTTTAGTGAACTCCATAATGCTGCTTTATGGAGCAAATAAGGCTTGTTGAGGAAGGCTGTTTATTTGCTCAAGTTGTTATTGTGTAATGATCCGAAAAGGGACCGGATAGTATTTGTGCCACGGTGAGATATACGGCCGACCCCCCCATTAATATGAGTGACTGCAAATGTCTCATTGCAAAGCTTGTTTGGAGCTCTGTGGTGTCGTGTGGCCTAGTTATCAAGCCCCCTTCTTTGCCTTTGGTGTTTGTATAAAAAAAATTAAAATAAAAATAAAAAATAAACCACGGTATCCTGTATGTAAAGCAGGAAAGGTGTGAAAGGCTGTCAGGACAGGACTTTGATTCACAGGCTAGTTCTACACTCCCCCCATACCCAGAAAAGCAGGAGGATAGAACTCTGATCACCATAAATCCACTCCCATCCTCAGTGTCCCACCAAGCATCAATGATATGCGTGAATTACCGTGGCATCGCTCATGTTGTCAAATCCGTAACAACCCCCCCCCTCCACACACACACACACACACACACACACACACACCTTTTTTTTTTTTTTCTGGAAATGACAGAAATGGAGAAATAAATTGCCTGGCATACACCTGCAGATATCTTTTCAGTGAAGGGGGGGGTGGGGGGGGGGGGGGGGGTCGTAACTGAGACAATGGTGTCTCACATGGCTTTCCCCCTCTGCATTGCAGCAAGGATTTGACAGGAGCCAGTGGTGTTGAAGACAGGGTGAATGTATTCGTATGGCAACATCAGCCCCCCCCCCCCCCCCCCCCCCCCCCCTCACTCTCGCCCCCAAACTATTTCCATAGACATGATCTGCAATCTTTTCTCTCAGATTAGCTGCTGCCCGACTAGTCGGCGGTCTATGATAATGGCCTTTTGCCTCATATTGTCTCTGTGTGAGCATATGATCTTTTATGTTTCAGTAAATAAGTAAGGAGGTAAATAAATAAATAAATAAATAAGTAAATAAGTAAATAAATAAATAAAAGCAGGGTTCCAAACCTGATTGAAATGCAGCAAGTGATTGCACTTCTCCTTGTTAATATTCTATGATAGACGCGTCTCAAGGTTTGTAAAATCAGCTTCACAAATCAGCGCATAATGCACGCATTGTGTCAGAGCTGGACCTGGGTTCAGATGACAACTATGGATACATAATTCCTCATATACATCCCTTTACGATTCTGGGCCTTCAAACCCGGTTCCCAGTCACGCAGCCACAGTAGATTTCAAATTAATTACCAGCATAATGACAAGGTAAAAGAATAAACATGAATTTGACAGTCAGTCGCACTGTACGCGAAACTGTCCTGTTGAGTGAGGTTTTTGCATTGGGGAAAATTACTGTACACATAATATATAATATTTTGTTGTCAAAGCAAAAGCTGAAACCTAGCAAGCAGTGGGACTAAGAGATTCCAAACTGACAGAGTTATGCATAAACATGAGTTAAGAAAAAAAAAAAAAGAGAGAGAGAGAGAGAGAAAGAAATAGAGAAAGAAATAACATAATACACATTTTATCCTGGAGATTATTTGCTGTAGTGCAAGTGTTAGATTGATTAAAAAAAAAAATAAAAAATGAAAACTTGTCATGTATTTATAATCAAGGGAGGCACTAGTTTGAGGGGGGAAAAAAAAACAACTAAAAAGCAGAAGGTGAAGTTTCTATCTCTGTGTTGGTTTCACTATGGCATGGCATTCACTCATTCATTCACTCATTCATTCATTCACTCATTCATTCACTCATTCATTCATTCATTCATTCATTTTCTAAGCTGCTTATCCTGACTTGGCTCGCGGGGGGCGCCGGAGCATATCCGAGCACTCATTGGGTGAAAAGTAGGGAAACACCGTGGACCGGTGGCCAGTCCATCGCAGGCATGACATGTATGCATTGCAAAAAAAAAGCAAAAAAAAAACAAAAAAAACAACAAACCAAAAAAACTGAAACTCAGCTGGTTCATTCAGCCTCATTTTCCTGCCCAAAAGTTCACTGATAAAAGCTGACACTGTGGTTGAGAGTTCAAAAGGAGAGATAGATCCCCTCTCTCTGTTGACAGACTGAGAGAAGAGTGCATTGGCAGCGTAGGAAACCCAAGACGGATTAGATATGGTTTTATCAATAGGCGGCAGGCAGCTGGGGCAATGGCACACGCTTATCTTGTCGTCTCAATTTGAAAAGAGTGAGAACAAGAGAGAGAGGGAGAGGGATAGAGAGAAGAAGAGAAAGAAAAGAGAGGAACAGAGGCAGGCCGACGGGAGAGGGGTGGGGGGGGGGGGGTGGAGGGGGGGGGGTTGGTGATTTGAAGTAAGAGAATAAAACGTGGGTAACCTCAGAGGGGTTTATGTCTGAAAAGGTGATGTAGCAAGGTCTTGCGTGTCATCTTTCTCTGAGTAACAACCTGGAGAAAGCAGAGGATATGGCCTTCTTATGACAATGAATTTCTCCACTCCTTTTTTAAAACAGCATCTTTATTAGACCACCCACTCTTGAAATAAAGTTCATATGACATTTATGTTACAGTTATTTATGAGGTAGGGAGCAATCCGTTTTATGGTCCTTCTTTTGCTCCCTTTCTCTGGGCTCACTTTATCAGATTGTCAACAGCCCTGTTCGCTCCACTTCACCACGTTTGTGTTCTGTTCTGCACATTCGGTTTTGGCCTCAGGCTGATTGGCTAAAAGCCTCAATTTACTGTGACAGAATTACCATGTCTGCTGCTGGCTCCGCCCACCTTCTCCCCTCAACAGCTGTCAGAGAGGAAAAGCACATCTCAAACAATTAACAGTTTCAATTCTTAGTCGTCCCTTAGGCAGTTACCAAACCTTTGTACTTGACATCAAACAGTATAATGCGTAAAAGTGTGTGTGTGTGTGTGTGTGTGTGTGTGTGTGTGTGTGTTCTATCATCGCCATGGAAACCAGGAGGCTGTGCATTGTTTGTTTTCCTCCCTGGCGATTTTGAACCTTCTGCTCTTATGTCATTTAGTTCCAACCAACAGACTCTGGGGGGAAGAACGTCCTACACCTGTATAAATTCTCTGCTCTGTTCTTAAAACACACACACACACACACACGCACGCGCACACACACACACACACACACACAAGGACACAAAACAAGAACAACAACAACAACAACAATATCAAGAAGTGACATTTTTATAATAATATTTAATAAACTCTTCTTTTTAAATGCGTTTGCTTGAAGAAGATCATAAATAATTCCCTTATAACAAATTCACTGGCGAAACACTAGTAAGCTGATTTGTCACGAGCGTTAAATGAAGATTGGACTGCAGACTGTCTCTGAGGAGTACACTACAAAGCTAATTTGCCTTAATGGTGTGCTTGACGATTGCATGAGTCAGTTTGTTTCCTTCCAAACAAGTCAGATTAATTATATTATGGATATTTATAGATCTGTCCAGCTGAAGAAATGCCTTGTGTTGATTTACATCTTTAACAACCTCTCCAGACATCCTCTGGCCAGCCGATAGGTGAGCGCGGCATTTTTACTGTCTTGGGTATTATTCTTCAGGAAACCAGGGAAAAAAAACAGGAAAAAAAAAAACAAAAACAAAGATTAGTTGTTAGCATGTTGTTACGTAGTTAACAGAAATGATCTATCACAAGACCTAAGGAATTTTTTTATTCTTTGTTTCTACAAAGACTCATTTCCTACAGAATAACATATGGATATGATTGTAGGCCAAAATATATCCATGTGGACAAAGAGCAAAAACATCTGTTTTTTGTTGTTGTTGTTGGGTTTTTTTTTGTTCTAAAATTCCAACCTAAACTCTGACCTAATTTCTGGGCGATGTTGTTTGTATCCTGCCCCTATAGACGGAAAGACGCGTCCGCTTTGGCAGATGTGGGCATTTGGCCAGTTAAAAGCAGAGGTCTTAGTGTAGTGCGCGTGGTTAGTGTTAGCCCATGAAAAAGATAAAAAAGGCTATCTTAATCTCTACCATATGGACCCTCAATGACCAGCTTATGTCTTGTCTTTCTAAGATCTAAATCTGCTATAAAATAAATAAATAAATAAACCAATCCTTTTATATTCATTCTAAGTGTAATAAGATTAGCGTTTTAAAGATTCCCATAAAGTTTCAGAAGTAAGAGTTTTATTGTACACTTTCACTAAGTGCATTCTTGGGTCATTTTCATTATTGTTTTCTGTTACAGCATTTTAGTTTAGAATAATCTCTATTAACTCTGCTGCTTCACAGTGACCCGAAATGAAATGGTACAAATTCTTTCCTCCCCACCTTGACCCCCCCCCCCCTTCTCTCTCTCTCTCTCTCTCTCTCTCTCTCTCTCTCTCTCTGTTTGCTCTTTTTGTTTAGCTTTGCATCTTGTGGTTGGGTGCATGGCTGTCCGAGTCCCGTCATATCAAAGCCATGCCTTTAAAGTCATTGTTATGTATGGAACAGGAAAGTACTGCCGCACTAAGTGAAGCAAATTTTCATTTAATCAAATCATGGTGCCCCATTACTTTATGCAATTAACAATTATGAATGAGGAGCTTAATTACATTGGGTTGTGTAAATCTCTTCCCCCCACACACCAAATTTCTCTCTTGAAACATTTTGACACAGAGTGATTTCTCTTCACGAGGCCCAATCTGTCCGACGGAAAGAAAATTTTCATAATTAGTGATCAAATGTCAGCAGCATCTGGGGAAAAGCGATTCTGTGCAAAGATGTGACACTTACTTTAAATCTGAATTACGTTTTTTTTTTTTTTTTTTCCCTTACACTGTTATGACCTCTGGTTGGATCATTATCCTAGTTATTATATGTGTTTTTGCCCTCTCAGTGGAACCATTACCAGCCTGTAATAAAGAGATCTGATAGATGACTTTTTCTATGTTCCACAATGTGTTATCTGTTTCCTGGTAGTTTCTATTTAAAGGTCAGTCTTATTCAAATCATTCTGAGTGAACCATCCTAACCATACAACAACCGTTGCATATTTCATGATCTAAGGGTTCTTTTTGTGTTTGATTTTTTTTTCTTTCTTTCTTTTCTTTTTTAATTTCAGTTGCCTTAAGCATCAATGCATCCACACTTTGTTGTTTTATTTTGTATGTTAATGTTAGATTTCTGCGTATCGCTTTTTGACGAGAGATATTAAAGGGGGTCTTTTCTTGTTGTTGTTAAGATAATTTGCATAATTTGATATTTCTGCTGTTTCTGAATGTGAAGAAATGGTAAGGTCGTGATTGACACTTGCTTGTCAGAAAGTCAAACATAAACCAGAAATATATATTCCTAGGCCTTGACATCCGAAAAACTTGACATTTACGCTAAACTTGCTGTGTTGTTGCCAGGGTGAAATTTATAAGGTTATTGCATATATTTACACTATCATTCAAAAGAGTCTTATTACAATTCTAGTGGATTATAATTTGAATCACAGAAGCTAGAGAAATTACACTTGGGAAGACCATTTGAATCCTCACTAACTATGCTACCATATAAATTGTGTGTGTGTGTGTGTGCGCACGCGCGCGTGTGTCTGTGTGTGTGTGTGTGTGTGTGTGTGTGTGTGTGTGTGTGTGTGTGCGTGTGCATCTGGAGGCGGTGACCATGTACAGGGTCAGACTAACAGCTCTAGTCGAATCTCATTTAAGTTCTCAACTTTTGAGTTTGTTTGTTCGTTTCTCCACTCCGGCTCTTAACCCTGATTTAAAAAAAAAAAAAAAATAGCTTTAAGTTTCTAATGAATAAAGAGCTTAGAGCTACACGTTCCCTTTGCTTACTCCAGCTGCAGGTCTACGCCTTGCCGCAACACTGAATGAGACTATTTTGAGTATTACCCTACATAGTTGCCCCCCCCCCCCGTCTTTGACCGTGTCAGGCTTCTATCTTAGCGTGTTGGGATTTGGAGATTTGGACGTTTTCATCTGTATATCCATCAGAGCCACCAGGGGTTTTAGGGAAGTGTTCACTTCTTAAAGGTGATCTGGAGGGGAACCAATGTTTCGTCTGGTTCAAATGCCATTGATAGTTGTCTGGGAGAGACAAGCTATTGATCTTGTGAGTCAACTTAAATCACTGAAACCTCCTTTATTTCACTGGAGGAGCCAGGAGTGTCAAGTAAGAAACCTTCTTTTTTTAGTTTATGAAGCAGTTGCATCTTGCTCTTTGTCTCTCTGATGTGCACATAAAGAGTTGAACAGGGCCCATTAAAGTTCAGAACTCATGTTCGCCTCACCGTACTACTCAAACCTCAGCTCAAATGTACGAATACAAAGGTTGTTTTTATTTGTGTTTATTGTGTGAGTGTGGGTCTAGCATAATTTTCACAACTGGAATGGAAAGGCAATTCAATAGAACACACACACACACACAAAAAAAAATCAACTCTTCATTTTAAAGTAAGATTTTGTAATGAAAAACATATCACCTTAGATCACAATTTATCAAAATCTTTTCAAGAAGGTGCCGCCATGGAATATTTGATTTCCAGTTCAGCTCTCCCTCCCTCTTTCCCTGCAGGTTTATCCTTCAAACACTGTTATGAATGCCTATCGTGAAAGTGTCTCTCCTGAGAAAAAATATATATCACTGATGCATAATGTAAAAGGAAGAAAATTCAGACTAGTTCCTGCAGTTCTACAGCTGTTAATCTGAGCTTTCTCTCACACAGTTAGTGTGTATCATACATACCACACACATTACTTATTAACTAGCAAAAGCACAAATGCACTACTACCAGTTGTGTGTGCAGTTTCCATGCATGGACTGAGTTTTCTACAAGCAAGAGAGTTTTCTAGAAGCAAGACACTTGCTATTGGTAAAAAAAAAAAAAATTCTGAGATTAGCTTTTTAATTAACATTTATAATAGGGATTAAATACTGTTTTTTTTTTAATGAGGAATAGATAGCATTTGGCGATAAAACATCCACTGGTGTCTTAAATCCTGTGGTTACTGAGAAGGCATCCTGAAGGATATTATCTGGAGACTCCAGAGACAGGCTCTTGAGAAGTCAATGTTCAGTATGAACCAACAGATAGAGTCAGGTTCAGATGCAGGTCTTTCATTCACAGATTTATCATCTGTCATTCTTTCCTCAACTCTTTGAATTGAGAAGGCTTTCAAAGGGTCCTGCAATTAAAAACTGCCATTGCTGGGCTTGTTAATGTCTTGAGTGAGACTGGTGTCTGGTTTTGAAAATGAATCAATAAGTGTCGAGTGCGATTGCATCTCTGGACAATGTATTCCATGCTCAGTGGGGCTTATATCAAACAATCTGATCCATACCTCTCGCTAACCACTGTCAGGCCAGTAAGGCTGAAATTTCCACACATTCAGTGTAATTCTTCCATTCCACACCACATTCTTCTCAAGTCTTGGCCACTGAAAAATCATTTAAATTACTGAACAATGTAAATATTTTGTTTGAATAGCAATTATTGGAAATAATGTTGCACATTCGCTGGTGCTTTTAACAGCGTGCTTTTAAAAGAACAATGATGATCCAGTAGTTTTCAAAAACTGACGTGTTTGAAATGTTTGTAATTAAAAGCACTGTGCTGGAGGCCACCGTTACCATGGTAACTATCAATCAAACGGCTTTGGTTAGCTGTAGTGTTTGTTGTAATGTAAAATAAGCAGACAAACAAACAAACAAACAGACAAACGAAAACAACTTGTTTTGATGCATTTTAAAGGAGGCCTGGCCTCCCGTCTGTAAAGCAGTAGAATTGTGGAGTTGCCAAGGTTAGGAATTTTTGATGAGTCAACCTGACCAACAAAGACATAACTTGATGAAGCTACGGTCAAATCCAAACAGGATTTCACTGTGGAAAAACAAATCACAGCCAGTGAAATATGTAGAACAGCTCATAAAGCATTTAAATGCAAAGTATATATCTGGGATTCAGTTTCATTTTTTTTTTAGGCTTTTGACTAGCTAAATACATCAACAGAACTGTGCCTTAGCTGTATCAGTCAGTTTTGCTTTGCTCTGAGTCTACCAGAATCCAGGAAAACTTCTGTTCAAAGACTGTGCCCATTTACCAGACATCTGCTTGATTCAGTATAATGTCAGCAACATTGGTGTATTGCTGACCCGCACACTGGATCGCATACATAGGAGAAACATGGAACTACTGAAAAATAGATACTGCAATGTTTTATTAAAGCTCAGCTGGTACATATAGCCTTTACAAGAATCTTTTCCCTTCCACATAAAACTGAAGAGAACTGAAACGTTAAGCTTTTGGTCTGCAAACTGCTGTCAGCTGGAGCTACTGTGGTAAATCAAGCTTTGTTCTGTATTGATCAAACTAAATGTGGAATTTACAGATGGGCTTTATATGTGGATCGCTACTACTGCAAAGCGGTTATAGACTCAAACCCGAAAACACTCTCTCCCAACGCAAACTAGCAAAGGACGGATAAAACCACCGGGATATATGGCCCCAGCTGCTATGCAAGACACATACGCTTATTATAATTAAACTGTTCTGGGTGCAAAACAGTTTAACTATAATAACCACATTATAACTATAATAGCAGTGTCTGGTTAAACTGTTCTATTTCACACTTTTGTTATCAAATGTTTTTTTTTTAACCACCTCGCTTAATTTGAATTGATCTCTTGATTACAAGAAAATTAGGACTTCTAGCAGTGTTTTGTGACTTATGTCAACTGATTGTCCAGAGTAATTGAAATTTTGACATGTTAAAAATAACAAAATCCTGAACCATTTCAGAACAGAAATCACAGCGCTATCGCACTTTTGGGAAGAATGGCAGCAATTTTATCTCTGATGTCATTCTGGACAGGCGTAGTGTTTTTAAAACACGCCAAAACAGCAAATAGTCCCACCATCTGCACTTAACACTACCGACATTACCCGCCAATTACATCCAGAAAATATCTTGTTTTGACAACTGGATAAAAGCTTTTTTTTTTCTTTCTTTCTTTCTTTCTATTTACCCCACAGCACCCTTACCAAAAATCAGTCCATCTACAGCGTTATAGATTTTGAGGAAATTATATCTAATTTATGATCTTTTCCTCTGATACATCTCACCATTGAGTGATTAAAATGCACGGCTTCTTCTTCTTCTTTTATTCTCGTTTTCTACGTGGAGGGAGTCAGACGAATTTATTGAGCCAAATACATAAATAAACAGGACTGAGCATCAATATGCTTCCTGAAGGCTGAACAGACTGAGGATCCAAAAAAGAGTTTTATTTTTGATGACTCCCGACCATAATACCCTTGACCTGGGTTATCCTTAGATCCTGTGAACAGCATGGCCTTCACTTCAAACATATGTCAGCGCCATCCGTTTCAGAAACCTGTACTGTCACTGCACACTGGGGCTTATGAGGATAATTCAGGGAGGGAAAGTTAGTAGACAGATATCTGCTTGCCATAAAAAACAGATGCCGCATGATGCTGTTTATATTTATCTATATATATATATATATATGTGTTTGTGTGTGTGTGTGTGTGTGTGTACATACACACACATATATATATACATATGTAGATAGATAGACAGATAGAGAGATAGATAGATAAACCCATTCATAACAGCAGAAAGACTGAATAATTATATGTATAAAGAATTTGATATTCTGTATAAATATCATAGAAATGTATATGTACTACTACTACTGTCTTGTATTTTTTAAAGAACAGATCATGAAAATATAGCCTTATCTAACCAGGAAAGAATCAGTGTGTGTGTGTGTGCATGTATCTGTGTGTGTGTGTTTGAGAGAGAGAGAGAGAAAGAGAGAGAGAGAAGGTGTGTGTAAGAGCTGGGTGTCTCGGTGGCCTACTGCATTCCAGTGATCAATGTGAGTGGTGATTCTTTGATAAATCGGCATTCTCAGACAAATGGATGGCTTCAGAAAGAGCTCACAGGCCAGTAACACAGACGGATCGAGTCAGGGAACATGGGACCTGTGCTGAGTGGGAGAAATAGGATTGCAGTTGAGACACAAGGAGGATAGATTAGACCTGCCCTGGCAGGACGTGTCTGGGCTAACCGAATATGACAGGAGCTTTTTGAGGTCCTGACACCAGACACGGAAAACCTGGCAGATGAAAACCACTCTGCATAGTTTAGGCTTAGTTTGTTCATTCTCCCTGTCCGCGATGGTCACGTTGGCTTTCACACTGACTTGCTTCTATGGAGCATCTGTGCAACCTGAAGGCATTGGAGCACCGGGGAGGTCACCCCAGATCCCCGCCACTCCACACCAGCTACATCAAACCTGGCCACCAATGCCAGCTGTCAGCAGCCCCAAAGATCAGTCACGGGTGTCCCCTTGCCCCGTTTCTGCAGCACACCTGCTTGACTGCATTGATTTGCCCTTGTTCCAGTCGACCGGAAGTCCCAAGGGTTTCAGCTGTCCGACATCTGTCAAATTACACATGGTTCCTGAATCGAGAGGAAAAAAAAAAAAAGAAAAAAAAAAGACCCTCCTAGTGTTGTTAATCTTTATTCAACGAAAGAATGCGGCGATGATGGGAACATTTTCCATAGATAATGGATATCGACTTTCCTTCTGTTTCAGTTTTTGTTATTTTTTTAAGTATATTTATAAAACACACCCCGGTATCTATACGAAACCTTTCCTTACACCCTGCGATGCACATCTGCATTTCCCGTTTGTGAGTGTGTCACCAGCAGGTCCAGCTGAACGTTACGTAGGTTGTTTCCGATCATTAGGTGCAGTTTTTTCCGTCGTGTTTGTAAAAATATCTATGTAATTTGAAACATTTTGACCCATTTCATGAGGTTAGACGTCTGGGATTGTTGTCAGTAACATGGGGTTCTCTGCGTGTGTCCTTGACTGTGCATTTGGCTTAACTCATCCATCAGAAAGAGAAGGCAGATGTTGTCTTGAGGCAAGACCCCATGTCTCTTTTTTTTTTTTTTTGGGTAGGTTTTTTTCTGTTTTCAAGCCAGACTGGCTGGTGTCACTGGGCTTACAGGTGCACTGAGCTTCTGATTCAGGGTCTCGTTTTGCCCGGCGGCCAGAGATGCATGTGTCAGAATTGGGGAAATACCCATTAGAGCCAGTGAGCTATAATAATTGATGATCAGGCCTGCTGTCAATGGCATAAATCACTGATCCATACAAGAAATGGAGGAGCGGAGAGTGCTCCCAGGAATACAAATGGATTTTGACATAAACCTATTGTGTGTACCTATGACAGGCGACTCTCAGGGAGCCGGCTTAAGGACAATGGCGGGGCCCATTTTAGCCACCGAGGATGAAGGTTCTGTCCTTCAAATGGTAGATTTGCATTCTAATGACGTGAAAAGCTCGAGTGGTAATAAAGACGCCTAGATGTGTTTCAGTCCATGGATCCTCACTCCACACCTCCACACGCTACAGTTCCAGTTAATTATGCATGTCTGCATAGAGACAGAGTGTCTCCAATGGCAACCTGCAGGTACACCTCCGTAAACCTGCTGCTTTTGTTCGTTCTGTGTGTGCTGTGCTCTTCTTTTCGTTATTTCTTTATTTCTTTATTTCTTTATTTATTTTTTACAGATGAAACCCAAAGTCCCATATTACCGGTGCTTGCCTTTTCGTCTAAACAGTGCTGTGAAGATCTTATAAGTTAATAATGAGAGGACTAGAAAGGAAGTAAACAAGATCCCGCTGAGACGCATTCCACTGCAGTAACGCGTCCTCTGTGACATAGACACAACCAAACGACCTGCTTTTGTGTGTGTGTGTGTGTGTGTGTGTGTGTGTGTGTGTGTGTGTATGTGAGTGTGTCCTTTGAAAAAAAAAAAAAAAAAAAACACTATTTTAGGCCTGTTGTCTTCTCAGAATTACCGGACTAAATGAGAGCACATTGTAGTGCTGGCTGTCCCCCCTGGATAACCCATATATTAGATTTGGGATTTGGCCTCTCAGAATGCCCTAGGTATGGTAAATTCTTAATTCTGTGCAAATATGTTGTACAAGGTGTACCTAATTAGGCATTTCACACTCCATTTCTTCCTCAAACGACTAAACACATTTGAGATGTGTAACTGGACTGCATATCTGGATCTGGAGGTGATGGCGCCCACCTGTTTCCCCCTTTATCTAAGAACTACTGTCTAGTAGAGCACGACCGCTGATCGCTCTTGCCCAGTCTGAAGTGGCGGAAGATGCACTTAATCATTCTTGTCATCGACAAACCTCTCTTTCAGGTCTCTCCTTCTTACTGGGTCTTTGCAGTCCGTTTGAAGCTCAGAGCACATGACATGCGTCGAAACAGGCTCCAGTCAGCTTTACCAAAAGCAACAAAAACAACGACAACAACAAAAAAAAAGAATTTAGAATGATTATTCCCATTATTTTTCGGATTTAAGCACCCGTAGCAGCATCATCCGGAATTCTGTCCCATCTGTTTTACCTTCCGAGCATCTGTCATGGCTAGCAGGAACGTTCACCTCTCCAGTCGGAGACACGTAAGGACATCTGTCCCCACAGACAGAAAACGGGGATGCAGCAGCGTCCACTCTGCAGACGCTCCACTGGGTCCGCTCGCCACGCTCACAAGCATTTTCTACGCTACATCTAGGCAAATTGCTTTCTTCACTGAAGTTGGTGTTTCTAATTCCTCACTCGCAGCTATTCTGCTAGCAGATAATTTGATAAGCTCTGTCATAATGGTGCTGCTGGATTCTGATAAATGTATCTAATGTGGCACTAGGTAAGGGCTAGACAAAAAAGAAATAAATAAATAAAATAAAATAAAACATAACGGCTACTATTTTCCCTCCCCAAACACTACTGCTGAGAAGTGTTGCCATTAGTCAAAAATGGACAGTTTAAAGATTTACCTTTACAAATAAAAATAACTTCACATGCTTCATGTCCTTTATGTACTGTTGCTTTATCATCTTTTGGCATCACTCATAGTTCAGTGTGCATTTGCCTTCATCTCTGTAATGACCGCCTCATTGGAAGTATCACAGTTGCAAATATGCAGCCATGTAACATAATTCATTTTCCACTGAAGTTGTTTTAGTCATATTTCGCATATGGTTTCAGTATAGAAGAAAATGCATTCTAGTGGGTGTGAGGTGCAATGTCTTGACATACATATTTCCTTACAGATCTACCATACATTAACACACACACACACACACAAACACACACACACACACACCCTGCCAACGCGTATCGAAACGCCCTCTCACACAGTGGCCGCTCTTAGACCACCTCGGTTACACACCTCATTGTACTCAGAGGAAAACAGTTCCTTGGAATAATTTTGTTTGTTTGTTTGTTTGTTTGTTTGGTTGGTTGTGTGGAAATTGACCAACCACTGACCTATGGAAAGACAAAGCCAAGAGTCTTCTCATTCTGTCCCCATCTACTTAGAGTTTAATCTATGTCTGGTTTGCCCCTTCTGTTAAAATATGCTCTCTGTGGCCGCCTGTCTCCATGCAAGTAGCTGCTTAATCCTCATGAATTCATGACTTTGTGCGTATGAATAAATAAAGCTGCTTCGCGGGGTGGTTGATGCGCCGTGCCGCTAACAAACGAGGACACAATTTGTAAATGAGATATTTGCACATCCAGCACATAATTTATATCAAATTAAACCGTTTGCTATAATCATGCAAGAGGGTTTGCTACAGTTGTCAAAAAAAAAAAAAAAAAAAAGTTAACAACCCACCATTCCAACACACACACATAAGCACATACACACGCACACAGTAACACACACGTGCGTGCACACACACACACACACACACGCATACGCACACACACACGCACACACACTCTCTCATGCAAACACACGCCCTTCCTCAGTTACGCCAAAGCTGAAGTATTCTTGATTTATTAATAAGGCCACTCAATTTTAAAGCCCATCTCATCAGGATCACAACCTTATATTTTCAGTGAAGCTCAAAATTTTTTATCCCTCAACAATTTTGAATGAAAGCTCAAGAAACAAAATAAACGTGATCCAAACTGGAATTAAGTTGTGAAAGTCATTTCAAAGCACTCTACAAAAAGAGGCAATAATAAATTTCATTCTGATGGCTTTCTTTAAAGCCCTTTCAATACGTCCAATCAAGATGGGTGTCGCATCAGACAATGAGAGCACAGGAAGGTACATGCACCTAAATATTTAGCAATCCCTCTTTTCCTGTATTAGACCCTACCCCAGGGTCAGGCCAGAACTTTTCCTCTTCTTCTTCTTCTTCTTCTTCTTCTTCTTCTTCTTCTTCTTCTTCTTCTCCTCCTTCTTCTTCTTTCCTAGCTGTAGAATACTGCTTCATGATATGTAAGATGGTGTTAGCATAAAAGAAGCCCGGCTTGGGATGGATTTTTGTTTGTTTGTTTTATTTTATTTTTTGTTTGTTTGTTTCTGGCCATGAGAATTGCTTCAGCTAACAGGCCAACAGAATTGTATAAAATCTTTCACTTCTCTGCTGTCACAGGCTGCAGCCCTTGCATTTTGTAATGTTTCTGCAGTTTTGTCGTCTCTTGTCAATTCTGTTTTTGTTGCAGCTGAAAAGAAAGAAAATAATGAGTAAACAACTGATGAGCCAAACTGGGTTTTTTTTTTTTGTTGTTGTTGTTGTTGTTTTTTTTTTGCCATTGGGAAACCTCACAGCAAACCAGAGGAAGTGCTAACTGCAGATAAACCTTACCCTGCTATGTATGACAGATAACAAGGTTAACCCAGAGCAAAGAAAAGGCTTATCAGAGTAAAAACACACCTGTAGTGAGAAATCCTTTGAATTCATTTAAGGTTTACAATACTAGTGGCAACTCGCCCTAAGCTACAATGTAATAAATAAATGACTTCAGATGGAGGGAGCTACATTCAATGGCTCTGATGTCTTTCTCTTGTTTTGAGACAACGACATCTTGTTCATAAAGTATAACATTTCAAGCGGTCTGAATATCATATTGGCAACGTAAGAGGTTAGATAGAATTGCAAAGGCAATGAATTGGTCTTTTTGGCATTTTTTTTTTTAATGTTATTGTTTTTTGTTTGTTTGTTTGTTTGTGTGTGTGTTTTTTTCTTTTGTATATCGAAAAATATCAAGATCTTAGTTGAACTGTATTGTGCCGGGCTATGTAACAAAATAAGGACGAGAGAATATTGCACTGCATTTACGATTTATGCTTTTATATCCGGCTATACACAGCGTGCATCCATAATTATACTGGCTTCTCCAGGGCTGTGGCAGAATAGCTCAGTGAGGGGAAAACAATATGATCTTTGTCACCCATTACATGTTTAAATGACTGCCAGCAGAAGAGGATGGAATAATCAAAGCTTAAATATGTATGTGTGTATATGTATACACATACACACACACACACACATATGCTCATATATAGTGATATTGCCCATGTCCTCTGTCACTCAGCACTTTGTTTCACTTTTTTTTTTTTAACAATGGTTCGATATGCCACAGAGGCAAAAACTCTTGGAGAAAACCGGCATTGATTTCACAGGGGGTGTGTGTGGGGGGGAGGGGGGGGGGGGGGGGCAGAGGGGGATGGGGGTCCTCTTCTTGTGCCCTTGCTCCTGGTACTTGACCCACTTATTTTCTCATCTTTCCTGTTTCCCTCAAGAGGGTTTTGCTTGCCTACTGCTTTTCCCATTACAAAGTGGACGCCCGCCAAGTATCCCATAGCACCTCTCTGAGAATGAGTTAGGTGATACCAGCTCAGTTAGTCAACAACATAAATCAACGGACAAATTGACATGTGTGGCATGGGAGTCGCTTGCAAAAGGGCTGAAGACCACACGCAGCTAAAGAAGCTCGCCACGCCGGCCATGCCGGCTGATAAATATTGACAAACCACTGAGCGAAGGCACACCATCATCTGTGACATTTTACCTCACTCTCGGATTTACTGCTCCTAATGCCAACAGGCGCATCAAACTGGCCCGTGGAACACGAAACTGATCCAGCCTCCCTGCTCTTTGGCAGAAAGCATCCCCCGCTAACTCAGTCTGTGTTATTATTAATTACCTGTCGTCACAAACCGACGACTACCCCCTCACCCTTTCCCATCACCATTGCCATCACCATCACCATCACACAACTCTCTCTCTCTCTCTCTCTCTCTCTCTCTTTTATTCCTCAGTCTAATTTGGATAAAGAGCTAATTTAGCACACTAGAAGTATGGCCGTGATTCACCCTCGGAAATTATTCATGGAGGGTACAGCAGAGACTCGGTGATGGGGCAGCTCCCTGTGTTTTTCACCACTAATTGAGGCAATGTCGCTTCTACCAATGAAATATGAAATTATATATATCTTTATCTCTCTCTCTCTCTCTCTCTCTCTCTCTCTCTCTATATATATATATATATACACACACACACACACACATATATATATATATGTATATATATATATATATGTGTGTGTGAGTGTGTGTGTGTGTATATCTATATATATCTATATATATAACTATCTCGCTCTCTCTCTCTCTCTCTCTCTCTCTCTCTCTCTCTATATATATATATATATATATATATATATATATATATATATATTCATATACACATAAGGAGATTCTTCATGATTCAGTAATGCCCTGTTAGTGTAATTGGGTCCTCTGATAAATAAGATGCTTTGTACTTGAACCATTATGGTCTCGTTCTGAATTATCTGAAATTATCCTGAAACAGTGTGAAAAAAAAAGTCTCTATGCAAATTAGGATCCTGAAGTCCACATCACTGCGTTTGACAGCGTGTTAGTCATTCTAACGTAGTACCGAGTAGTCACCTGAACGTACACTGAACGTACAGGTAATAAACATGCAGAGGTTACCTCTAGAAAACATGCAGAGATTGCCTCTAGAAAACATGCAGAGACTGCCTCTAGAAAAACATGCAGAGATTGCCTCTAGTAACCCCGGGGTATAAAATGCACGCCTGCAGAAGCACGATGTCCTGAAATGCTGATGCCATATTTAATTCTATAAGGACTTGCTCAATAAGTCTTGGGGAAAAAAAGTGAAGTCTGCGACTAGAGAGCAGACAGGTTGCTCTAGAGCTGAGAGCCTGTGCTAGACGGTGTTAGAATACTTAATAGAACTGGAGGCAGACTTGGGGCAGGTCTGAAGAGATTTTTCTTGTCCTCCTCTTGATTATTACTTTTAAGCTGCTTCCCTTCAAGAAAACCTAAATGGATGCCTTGAGACAGTGGGTGGCAAGTGGAGGATGTGATTTTTTTTTTTTTTTGCGATTCCGATTCCTGTTGGTTTTAAAGCAGAGGAACGCTTCTGAGTGCAAAGTGTCACACTTTGAGTTGTCAAATTCTCACATGGCCCTGTTTGCTAGCTAGTCTGTGATGTGAGCTTCCTCGATATTTGCACTCAAAAAAACATACTCAAAATAAAAGAAGCTTGACTGAAAGTCAAATTAGTTTTCCAAGCTTATTTCCCAAAAGATATATTCTTTTCACATGGCTTATTGTCTCTATCAGACTATTTATATTTATATTTTATGTATTTGTATTTCATATTTATACTTATTTGTAATTATTTATATTTAATTTGTGTCTTCAGAGAGAAACTAAACATTATTTTAAAAAAATAAAAATCATCAACCAGGATATCTGAGGAGCTGGACAACTTGCAAGAAAGCTAAATTTTCTAGAATATGAAGGAAAAATGTCCTCCTTGTAAAGATAAGACTTACTTTTGTTGTAGTTGACTAATATTCTCCTTTACCATTCAACCTGAGGCATAGTAAGTAGGCACTATCTGCCTGTGTGGGTACTATCAAACTGTATGGAACGGCTGTGGTGAGGCCCAGTTCCTAAGACACTAAATGTTTAAAAGAATTATGGTCAACAAAGAGTGAAAGAGCATTCAACATGTTGTTTTCAAAGTGTGTCAAGCATATCTCTGATGGTAGAAGACCCTGATTGTCCTCTTTGCTTTTTCAATGTTGGCTGAATTTGACTGGCTACACAGCTCATCAATATGAAATTGGTGCATAGTACGAGAGAAAAAAAAAAAAAACAGAAAAAGACAGCTTGACACAGCTCCTCTCTGAAACCACACTCCATCCACTTTCTGCAGTCTCCACCTGTCCAGAGCTGAAAACCTGCAAAGACAAAAACTTCTCACGTGGATTTTGATGCTCTTTACAAGATGATATTCCAAAAAAAAAAAAAAAAAGACAGATAAAGAAAAGGGCTGTGGGCAGGGGGCCGGGGGGGGGTTACACGTGATGAGCTATGGTGGGTTTTTCAGATGCCAGTCATTTAGTGCTCAGCCTGCACAACGTATGGTTAAGGATCACACCAAGATCAATAAACAAACAAATAAATAAACATAAACTCAAAATGACATGTTCTGAGAGTTATACAAGAAATGGACTAACGTAGAACCTATATAGTTTTGATTTGACTGAACCAAGTAGACCAGCCTTCACATAAATTGACCACAAAACACTCGTAGAACGTGGTGATTGGTAGAAATTTAATCTGCATATATTATTTTGTCACTTTTAGACATGCGTGTTTTCTGCTGCATAGATATTTATATTGATATGAAGAGGGCGGGCTCCTTTAAAACGTCTCTTTAAGTGTCTCCAGCGTGTCCGGCTAAATTAGTATGCCAAGATGTGTGCAGGATAGTCCTGTCTTAATATAACCATATTGCATGTTCCCTTTATAAAAAAGCAATTTATTCTGAATTGAAACTTGAGGCCATTTATCCAATCTTCACAGGGGCTGATGAAAATACAGTCAACATTAATTTTTGACATATAGAGGAAACATATTTTCCTATTCCCCTGTGGAATTCGATGTGCAAAATAGATATGCTGCAATGAAATATGTTTTTTTTTTTTTTTTTTTTTTTTTTCCCAATGGCCAATGAATATACATCACCACAGTTTCCATTTCCCATTTGGCCATGGTAAAGACGAAGCAAATTAATCATTTAATCACAAAACTAAACATAACGGCCCCATGAAAATGTACAGCATTCTCTTTTTTTTTCCTTTTATGAAAGACAGGATGAGAGAAGATGACTGCTCTTCTGCGTGTAGAATATAGTGATTCACTCTGGTTGTCATGTGTCAATCATTCTGGTCTAGAGCAAGGTGATTGCAGACTGATGCCCTTGTTTTGTTCCTCTACTGTGATGCCTGCCCTGTTTGACGAGTTTCCGTTTCATAAATAAATAAAGAAATATTTAAAGTGTTCCTTAAACCCAAGAAAGGATTTATGACAAATATTAATGATTTGTGGATAGTTTATGGAGCCGAAAGGAGGAAGAAGGGGGTAAATTGCTGCTGGAGTCTCGTGTATAGGGTTGCTGTCATTCGCTGATATGGTGATGTGTATTATTTGGGTTTCGATATCATCAATCACACTGGTCTGCCAAGGTTACAGCTGAGTGTGACAGATCTAGCTCAAATGAAGCATTACGAGCGAATATAATTTCTGAGACTTATCAGAGCTGAACCAAGTCTCCAGCACATAACATCCTGAAGGAGATAAAACATGCACAGCAGACAAGGGTGGGAGCTGGGGGGGGGGTGGGGGGGGACGGTGCTTTGAGGACATTTGTTGAGTTGACAGATTTCATCAGGAGTGACTTTAGCATACCTGCGTGGAGCCAGGCAGAGTCTGCAATGACCCAGTGTGGGCATGATGAATCTGGTTTTGTGGCTGTTGACGATGCCACTGAGGCCGATCCATGGGAACGGCCGTTAAAATAACACATCACATGACCGGGCCCCTTTAACAAGCTCTGAGACTACAGAGTTCACTGAGGGTTTGTGGAGAACCAGGGACCCAGCTGCACATGTGTGTCTCACAGAAACCGTACATCCTGCAGTTCCCTGCAGATCCTCCTCAGAGCAGCTAATCCATCGCTCCAAAAAGCAGTCCTCCCTTCTGAATGGTCAGAGGGTTAGTTCTGTTTCTTTGTTTCATTTTGTCTGGTTTGGTTTTGGTTTGGTTTTGTTCTGTTTCATTCTGTTCTGTTCTGTTCAGTTGTGTTCTGTTTTCCATTTGTGTTTTTTAGAATAAGACGAGTTGTAATGACATCATAATTAAACGGACATTAAAGAATGACAGAAACATATGATTTTTCTTCAGCCATAGAGCTGACAGTGTCTTTAAGAATTTATCTTCTCTCCACTGAGACAGTAATAAATGGAACATCATAATCACGTTACCAAACAAGGACAGACGATGGCTGAGCCGAAAAAAACAAAAAAACAAACCCACATCCCTGGCTTTATTGGTTTTCTATTGGCAGCAGTTGATGAGTTAATCTCTTTGAAGTCCTTCTCTCTTCATCATTAAAACCCTCACAGTCTGCTGGAAGCCCAAATAAAATTGTCAAAATTCACACCAAACTCACTGTTTTTTTAGGCGTTTCAGGAGCCAGTGGTTGAAGAATTCAATTAATCCATTCAAATACTCTGCGGAGTTGGAAAATTAGTGGGTAGACCCAGAGGGCTTAGACATACGTAGATATTAATTGTGCGTTTCTCTCTCTCTCTTCTTAAACAGTAGATACCAGTAGATAATCCACTTTGTTGAAATCCATGATCTTTAACAGTGCACATTTTTAACTGGGTTGAAATACAACAAACTATGCAAAATAAAACAACTCCACAAAAAAAAAATCCCCATTTGCTTCATCACCCAGGTTCAAACATTAATGCAGTTGATCAAGTAATTACTGAGAGATCGTACTGATGGACTCTTTAGTCAATGACTACATTGTATTGATGTTTAATGACATCTTTGGGGAAAAAAAAAAAAAAAAGTCAGGTTTCAAAGAATATGCACTGGGTTTTAAAGCTTTTCATTACTGCTCTGAACTAATGGTCCTTGATCTTAGATCTGTAATACAGAGACTCATTTTGGACCATTACTTGGCTGAAGTATGCTCCAAATCTGGCCTTTCATAATGTCCTTCTCTGCACCTACTTGCACTGAACTTAAGCAGGCTTAGCACGGAGGTGCCCTGACAAGATTGATTGGAGTATAACCTGCCAAGTGTATAGCTTTGATGGCTGAGCTTTCTGTGATATATGGCTGCATTATCTGATTGCATCACTCCGCCAAATAGAGACAATGCATTCTGCCTGCACAGGAGATACTGTGGATGTATGACTCTCTTCATTTTTTTTTTCTCACAGCGCTTCTTCCACTAGTTCTGTGTGAAATTTGACCAAAAAAAGTTTCCAAAACTTTTTTTTTTTTTTTTTTATCCTTTTTTGTAGAAGCCTTATTGACACCAAAACCAAAACGATACTTAAGTGTAAAATCGCTTATAAAAATGTGGGTAAACTAGTTGTTTTTCCAAAGTTCTAGACTAATTCCGAGCTTTGTTGTTTCAGAGCCTTTAGTCACACAGACAAAGTTATAAAAATATATAATTAATGACAGTTCTTTACATATCTTCTCCTGCATTAATTATACGATTCCTAAAGTGGATATGACATCTTATACTCCAAGCCTAGCGCAGGAATGTTATTATATACTCCAAACTTTTAGCAAATATAGGATTATATACACAACAATTCTAGAGCAGACATGGTATTATGCACACCAATTCTAGAGCAGATGTGGTGTTTTATACAACAGTTCTAGAGCAGGTATATGACATTATATGCACTGATCTTAGAGCAGATATGGCATTTTATATACCAGTTCAAGAGCAGACATGATGTTATATACACCAACCCTGAGGTGGATATGAAATCATATACACACCAGTCCCAGAGCAGATATGATATTCTATACTCTAATCATATAACAGATATGGTATTATATACACTAACCCTGAAGCAGATATGACATCATATACCCCAGTCCTAAAGCAGATATGATAGTATATACACTGATCTCATCGCAGATGTGGTATTGTATACACAGATTCCTATAAGCAGATATAACACAGGTGTTTACTTCAGTTTGCTGTTGTTTAAGAGAATGCATCAGGTGAATTACGATACAGTTAGGGGATACAGAGGGAACTGCTCGTGTTCGAGGAAAATGTTGACCAATTCTCCTACGAAATGAGTCCATAGCATGTTTTTAATGTTGTTGATGTTGTTGTTGTTGTTGTTATGGGTTTTGTAAAGTCATTAGAGAAAATTAGATTAGGGACACTGGCCTTTATTACATTTGCCTTACATCTCATTTGTATCAGTGGTTATATGTTCACTTTTTTTTTTTTGCAAATTTTCTCTTCTTTCTGTGCAAGTATTCCTAGCGCTGAGCGTTAATCCTGCTTGTATTAAGTGTAAACAAATGAAGAGACTCAGGAAAAGACAGCTGAACCTCCATAAATCCCTTCATATTGACGAGCCCTTTTATCCTGACCGCAGAGTGGCACAAAAGGGCACTGTTTTGAGGAAAAAGCCTGACTTTTTTTTTTTTTTTTCAATACATTTCTTCTCTGTTCCTTTCTGATGCCCCACTTGCTGCATCTGTACTTTGTCCACCCTCTCAGAATGAGCGGAAAAAAAGCCATCCCTGCCCTGTCCTCCCACTCACTGGGGCCAAAAAACGGTTGAATCATAGGGCTGTCCAGAAATCCCTTTTTTGCTGAGTTCACTTTTTGAAATATTCTGACTAAGCTTGTGGAGGCCATACCCCCCACCTTCCACCGTCCCCAGCCCCCGCCTCCCCCGCAACACACACACACACACACACACACACACACGCACACACACACACGTATACACACGTGCACACACACACACGTACACACACACACACACATGCACACATACACACGCGCACACACTCACACACACACACACACACACACACACGTACACACACACACACGTACACACACACACACACATGCACACACACACGCGCGCACACACTCACACTCACACACACACACACACACACACACACACTCACACATGCACACACGCAGACACACACACGCACGCACGCACACAAACACACACACACACACGCTCACACACACACGTATACACACGTACACACACACACACGTACACACACACACACACATGCACACACACATGCACACACGCGCACACACTCACACACACACACATACACACACACTCACACATGCACACACGCACACACACACGCACGCACACGAGCACACACAGGTTCAACACTGTTAGTAATACCGGCTCACCTATGTGTGGTTTGCATAATGAAGAGAAATAAGACAAAATAAACACACACTCCACACACACACACACAAAAACAAACACACACACTCGCACACACACTCTCACACACACACACACACACACACGCTCACACACACACACACACGTACACACACACACATGCACACATACACACGCGCACACACTCACACATGCACACACGCACACACACACACACACGCACGCACACGAACACACACAGGTTCAACACTGTTAGTAATACCGGCTCACCTATGTGTGGTTTGTATAATGAAGAGAAATAAGACAAAATAAACACACACTCCACACACACACACACACAAAAACAAACACACACACTCGCACACACACTCACACACACACACACACACACACACACACACACAGACTTTTTATACGTAAAAAAAACTTGTATTATGTGTTGTAATGTACTGGCTGTGCAGATGCTCTTTTGTGTTTTTTTTCAATAGCAAAAAAAAAAAAAAAAATCTTAATGGTTCTTTCAAATCAAAATTACAAAGCATCTCAATGGGATTATTCAAAATTTGCACAAGTAATAAGTCATAATGAAAAGATTATGTTTATGGCCATTTCACTCTGAAAATGAAACAGAATAAAATCACAAATGCCATGTGTTTGACTGATTTGATAGCTCAATGAGTCTTTTAGTACTCAGTGAGTTGACCGTTATCATTCAGAACTTAATTACAGTGTTTGAGAGAGCTACTAATTGCCAAGTGTTTACTGAGGATATATCTTTGAATGGACTTCAGTGTTCAGAGGCTTTGTTGCAGAACTGCAGTTCCTTGAATTGCTGTGCGTTGTGGGAAAGTGATAAGGCCTCGCATGTCATGCACCGGTTTACGAACTGTGTGAAAACGCAGCATGTCTGAAATGAGCCTGACGTCCGATCTTGATTTCAGTGCCAGAGCCAAAACAAGTGCAGAGTTTGTTCTTTTGTTGCTTAATTTTGTCTCAAAAAGCTTTTATGAAAAAAAAAAAAAAAAAAAAAAGCTTAGCTTAGCCAGTCTCCCAGAGTGATTCCAATTATTCAGATCTGACGCGTTGTCATGACAACAGCACGGACTAACAGGGGCTATTTACCCATTAAAACAGTAGATGGATTGATGGACAAACAAAATAATATAACCTCAGATCTCACCGAGTTCTCAGCCCAAGACTGCCGAGACGTGTTTTCCCTGCGTACTTAAGCCACATCTTAAATTTGTATGGTAGCTTTATGACACACAGTTAAGAGCCTATGCACGCGTTTCTGCTGCTAATGGAGACCCATGCCCACAATGTGACTGCTTCAAAACAAGTTCAGACTCTATTTGTCTTTTTTTTCTCATGCAGACACAAGACATTTCTGAAATGTAACATACGTTTACACCTGTATTTGGATATGCTTCCTTCATTCAGTGTGCAAATCTTTTTTTTTTTTTTTTTTTAAAAAGGGGAAAAAAGATAAAAAGAAAGAAAAAAAAAACCTCTCAGAATGTATAGCGTCATCAACGTGAATTTGTCACATATCTTTGTATAGTGTTTAAAAGATAAACACTTAGTTCTATTGGCTTAGTTTAGCCTATGCTATACTGGCAAAGCTGTAGTGGAGCTCTTAATAAAAATGAAGTCATTTCTTTATACCCTAGACTGATACCCTTTAGCCGGTCTTTAGCATGGACAAATGTTCTGATTCACTTGCATGTGACAGATTGAGATACATTAAGCTCAACTCTCACTATACTCTATTTACTTATTCAGTGCATGTTGGAGAAGGTCATGTCTTCATCCAAATATCAGCTTCTATGGTCTTTTTCCCTGGGCCCTTTCTTTTAAACTTCAAGTACTTTTTTTTTTTTCCATGTTAAATGTCACTTTCAGTTTTTGACATGAAAACAGTGCTAAACGACATCCAGGCTGCCACTCTGAATTTATAAACAACTTCTTTTTTTTCCTCATAAAGCGGAATCAAGGGGTTCACATTCTGACAGTTTGATTTTTTTTTATTATTATTAGATGTATTCAAATATCAAAAAATATGTAGCGGAGACATTCACTCAGTTCTCTGTCATCAGGAATACTTGTTGAGCCCAGTTGATTCTATTTTAAAGATTAGAATCCAGTAAAGTAGTTACTGTTCTGAGAAAAAAAATGGCCTGAAATATTTAAATTTGGTTTCCGGACTCAATAATGATAAGGCAGGTGATTGATTTGTTTAGTCTGTACTTAACCACTATAGGACCGCTCAGTAACCTTGCTCTTCTGAAGGCTGTCACTCTGGGATCAAGGCCAGGAGAGATGGGGTTCCATGTTACATTAACCCCGGAGCAACCTGGGATTTAGTGCCTCTCTCAGGGGTATAACAGATAGATAGATAGATAGACAGATAGATAGATAGATAGATAGACAAACAGACAGAAAGACAGACACAGATAGATAGACAGATAGATAGACAGACAGACAGACAGACAGACAGACAGACAGATAGATAGATAGATAGATAGATAGATAGATAGATAGATAGATAGATAGACAGATAGATAGATAGATAGACAGATAGATAGACAGATAGATAGTTTTATGTGGCCCTTACATTCGAACCAACGTCCCTCCTGTACCCCACAGTCTTTACTGAACTGAGGGATCAAATATTGTGAAGGAGATGAAATGATACGGCAATCAAAGTGATGGGTTGTAAAATATGGCTGCTTTTTCTGCCTTCTACGCGAGAAAATAAACTGCCGCAGACATGCTATGAAAAAAAAAAAAAAAAAACCGAGCCTCTTTCCTTTCCGGAGCCCGAATTGCAAATTGTTTTCAAAGGGCAAGAGCAGGCATTTCCAACTGTGACAAATCCTCCTCAGAATCACGTCTGAGAAGAAGTGGGAGGAGCAGCAGACGATGATTGATAGGTTAAATAAATCTTTCTGCCAATCGCATAGAAGGCAGGTGAGAAGGAGTGATGACCTCCTGCCTCTGTTACTGGGGCTGGAGCCATAAAATGTTTGGTTCATAGCCTCAGTAGTAGCTCAGCCGTTTCCAGCCCGTTAAGTGATATTTCCTTTGTCTCTTGCTGTCCTTCCTGTCTGCCCGATCACAGCTTGGTGGTGACTTGATTGTTATTTCTGTTTAGCCGTAAATGTTTCTTGTAGGGCTTAATGACTGTTTAGAGTGCCTCTATTTTCTCGACTGGTGTTATTAATCCGCCCCAAACATAGCAGAATTCCAATGTCAGCTGGCACACTGACACTGAGCTGTCTGCAATTGATGTGAGCTTTTAAAGTCCTGTTTCAGAGAATTTTTTGCAGACTCTGACGCGTGCACGCAGAGCGGATTTTGAGAGTGACTCTGTGTGTGTGTGTCTGTGTGTGTGTGTGTGTGTGTGTGTACGCACTGGAACTTCCAGGTTGAGGTCTGGAAGGCTTTCTCACCTTAGGAGAGGGAAAAATTCAGCAGATGGCCAAGCTTTAGGCTCCGTAGCACATTGTCGAGCGTTGAGTTCCAGTCCACAGGGATATGAGATGCCTGATAACCTCCATCCCCTGCTTCCATCTGCTGAATCCTAAGCAAGGACACTGAACTCGACACAGGCACGCGATGTTTCTCGACGTTTGATGAGGATTCGGGCTTTGCATCTCTACAAGAGCATCAGACTATAGTGATGCCAGTCAAAGAGACGTCAGGATGCCGACTGTGTGCATGTGAGTGTGTGTGTGGGTAAATGTGTGTGTCTCTGTGTGTGGGTGGATAGGTGTGTGTGTGTGTGTGTGTGTGTGTGTGTGTATGTGTGTGTGCGTGTGTGTGTGTGTACGAGAGAGAGGGAGAGAGAGGGAGAGAGAGAGGGAGGGAGAGAGAGAGAGAGAGAGAGAGAGGGAGAATGATTTTTATTAGATGATGAATCACAAGCTAGATCAATATACAGATGCAGAGCTGAGACTGCCCCCAAATCACTGTATCTGTTTCATGTTTTACAACATCTTTTCTTCTGTACATACCGCACTTCTCATACGCTATTCATACGTGAACACACATATAAAGGGCCTATAGTGAGTATTGTTCCGAGGATCAATAAACTCTTGGCCTGATAATGGGTCTGGCGGAGAAACAGCAGTATTGGTGTCTCTTGGCGTTTGAGATGAACAGAGGGAAGGGCTGTATGCAAAATGATCGTTTTGGCTGTAAGTTGTACGACGTCACTAAAAATAGGATTTTTTGAGGCTCCACACACAAGCTTTTCTTTCTGCTCACACGAATGACCCACTTAACAATAGGCAAAAAAAAAAAAAAAAAAAAAACGGCTACAGAACGCGATGCCAGCAGATTGATTCAAAATGGGCTATTGTCTGTTGTAGACAACAAGGTGTTCTGTCATAATCTTTACATTTTTTTGTCTTTTTTCTGGGGAAACAAAACACAAAACACATCACAATAGTTCATCTAATTCCCATTGTTTTGAATCAAGCCTTTTTTTTGTTTCCTTGGTGTTTTTTGTGTGTGTTGTTTTGTTTTTGTTTTTGTTTTTGTCTTTGTCTTTTTTTCTTTTTTTTTTGAAAGAGAGAGAAAACAGAAAGAAAAAGGTGGTGTGTCTAACTGCGGATGCTGTTCTACTCAGTGCTTTGGGTATAATCTTTCCCTGCTTCCGTTTGTCCCCTGGCGGTCCATCTAAGTGAACAGTGGCTAGAGTTGTGGCAAATGCTTGCATCTTCTCTGATTGTATTATACGACTGTGTCTACTTCTGCTTGTCTATTCAGTTAAAGACAGACTTAGTGCATAGGGTTGCTTGTGTGCTGTGTGCACCATTTCAAGCAATTTACAAAAAAAAAAAAAAAACCACTCCAATCAGCATCCTTTAGTTTTTTCTTCCCACTATACCTATCTCATTCTGTTTTTTTTGTTTTGTTTTGCTGTTTTTTTTTTTTTCCATTTTCACGTCTGTTTCTGTGAGGAATGGTAACAAGGCATGCCCTTTCTAGAAATAACAGCTGTTTTCTCTTATATAATAGCAACAAGATGTCCCTTCATATTCTAGTCAGGGAAGCTGTCACAAGTGATTAATCCAGATTCCTCTCCGTGAGCCACATTGTCATATTCAGTACTGGGGCTGTGTGGAAGCCAGTCTCATTCAGTCCCAGGATTTTCAACAGCTTTATTCCATGTTCCCAGTCTCACACCTATTCAACAGTCGCTACGCTGCGTTTTCTCTCTAATGCTGCTAAGCTTTTGAACAAGCTTAATTGCAAGCAGAGATACTTCGGCCTTCAATAAAACGTTATAGTAAAATATAGGTTACACGCATACCTACATGGGTATATTTTAAACGAACGAGGAAATGATTGCGTAAGTAATAAGGAACACATTAGCTGTGTCATTAATTACACTGATGTTAGATATGTTGAATTAGAGGGTCTCTTTGGTACACGTTAGCGATTAAGGAGTATTTCTTCCCATTTATTTTGCAGCTTCATTATACAGGCCGAGAATAAAGATTTCACCTTTACAGATTACAATGCTTCATGTAACTCACTGCAAGCTGTCTCATACTTTCAGCATTTCAAGTTCATTAAGTTTATGCTCATGCTGGAAATGAGCAGAGATGTAACAAACTAGTAGTATTGGTGACTCTCTTTCTTTTTCTTTCTTTCTTTTTTTCTTTTTCTTTTTTTCTTCTTCATTCGTGTGAGAAGGACGCTCCTGGTCGTGTCTCTGCAGTCAGAGGCCCAGCAGTCAGGGCGGTTGAGCTGGGATCTGTGCAGCACCTTTGGTAAATATTATAGAAGGCATGGAAGTGCAAGAAAAGCAATGCATTTTTACGGGCTATTATCTGCCCTCTACTGGGCATTAAAAAAAAAAAGATGGAGAGAAACTCGTTTTAAAAGAAAAGAGTTTGAGAACAAACTTTATTCAAACAGAAAGAATTGTTATTCAGTTCTGAGTCTGTTTGCTCTGCACATCCAGGCCTCCAGCAGAACAGGAGCATTGTGTGACGGGTGAATGGTGGGTTTAAGTGAAGGCCGCGGAGCAGGGAGTGATCTTTGTTTATCATATTGAGTCGTCCTTACAGTGATCATGAGGGAAAATGGCTTCATCTGAATGCACAAAGTGGGAGTGGCAGACAATGCGTCTGCAACTCAGTTATGATTCGTTACCATCCAAGACATAGTGCAATGCGTATTAACACTGGGCTAGTTGTATTGGTCCTCTCTTGTTCAGCTCTGGGTGCATTGTTCATTCGTTAAAATGGCTTAGGCTTGTTGAGGTACTTTAGCCTTGTAAAGAAACACAGTTCTTTGTCCGTTGTTCTTCAGAGAGTGTGCTGGAAGTTCAAGGACCACCACGCTGATGACATTCAGCTTAAGGTTGAAGGGTTTTTTTGAGGGGGGGGGGGGTGTGGAATAGTTCACAGTTTGAGGCTTTTCTTAGATGTGCAAAAAGATCTCTTAAACAACAGGCCAGATGTTGCGTATGGCGGACAGCGTGAGTTTCTCACTGTGAAGAGTGACTACTGCATCAGGTTGCATGGCATGCAGTCAGAATATGTTCCATCCTGAATGCTTTTCTGTGGTAATTTGCAGTCTGTTGCCGGGCACAGAACTTATATCCAGTTTCTAGGCCAGAGTAATCTTCCTTTTTGTTGCCTGCATGCTACAATATTTCTTTCATTCAGCCATCAAATATTAACAAGGAAAGAATCGAAAATTCCATGGACTGTAGGACCTGCACTCATACCCACTGCTAACAAGTGTAAATCAAAAAAAAAAAAAATTCTCTCTTCCTTAAAAAAAGGCTTTATTATGTTTTTAGGCTTTATTTTAGCCACTACGTCTCTGCATCTGTTGTTTCTTTTTTGTTTTGTTTTGTTTTGTTTGTTTATTTGTTTTCATAAATCATTCTTACATTGTATATACAAGTGTGAGATTGTGTATGGCTGTAAATTCCAATCGATGAAGCGACACTGAGTTATCCACAGCCTGTCGTGCACCAACCAGAAGGAACCATCTGTAAACACAACCAAAAATTAGACCCCCCCCCCCCCCCCAAACTTAGCGAATGTCTAAGTCATCGACGGTCTAGTTCAGTATTTAATTGATTTTGAAACGCTTGCTATGGAAGGCACCTGGAGATTGGGCTGAATGAAAGTGTCTACAGTAAACACTGGTTAGCATTCATTGGCATGCCTATGTCTCTGTGAGCTGACCTAACAGCTCCTGTGTTTGAGGGATGGGCTCCACACTCTGCCACAGCCCTGCTATATTTTGACACTGGTGTTAATGACTTGATTAGTGTATGGGTCAGAGTAAATTAGCCCAGCAATTTTTTTTTTTTTTTTCAAGCAGGATATATTAAGTTATTGACCTAATTAAAAGAGAAGGCATCCATTTTTTTCTTCATTTTTTTTTTCTGTGGTGTCTTGTGTCTGGCATCATGTAAAATAATGCATACTCATTATAGTCTAATCTTTTACCAGTATCAAATAGTCTTTTTATGGCTTGACCTTTGGAGATAGTCATTGACAAAGCCATGATCCAGTGTAGATTTCATTAGGGAAAGGAAGTCATCTTCATTGATCAAACCCAGAACTGGGCGGGGGGGGGAGCAGGGCCAGGAGCAGCAACCACACTCATCAAAGAGCTCAGAACCACAATGTGAGGAGGCCTCTGCACACTCCCATTCACATGCTGAAGAGAGCCGTCTGAGCTATTCCCACTGAATATATACATATGCTAATCCTGGGCTCTATCAAGTGGGTTTTTTTTTTTTTCTCTTTTTCTCTTTTTTTTTGCTCACCTTTTCCAGTGGTAAGATTGAGAGACACACCACACGCCTCACAAAAGAAAAGAAAGAAAGAAAAGAAAAGAAAAGAAAGAAAAGAAAAGAAAAGAAAAGAAAAGAAAAGAAAAGAAAAGAAAGAAACGACCCACTGAATTCAAGACTGCACTTCTTTTTTCTACTTTGATGTAATACTTAACTTTTTTCCCCTCTCTTTCTTTCTTTCTTTCTTTCTTTCTTTCTTCTCGAGACATTTTCTTTCATTTCAAGGGACACTTTTTATTTATTTACTTTAAGCCATTAATTAAGGCTTTGTCCATAAATCGGTCTGTTCATGCACACACACACACACGCGCGCGCACACACACACACACACACACGCACACACACAAAGGAAACCAGCATCCTTTTCAGTTGTTCACTTCATTCTGGATTCTCATTCAAAATGGAGAAAACATCAAAGGCAAATTGAGGAGGACATGAATTAATTAAGAAAACGGAGTGAATATGTGTACACACACCACTGTTGTGAATTACTATTCATTTAGAATAAGACACTTATCACAGCTGTGCAGACAGCACAAACACCTCACATGAAGTTGCACTGACATAAGGAGGCAGAAAATAAATGTCCCTGTCTGAAAAAAGACTTATCCACTTCACAGGCGTCTTTACTTCTCAAAGGCAGACCAACATGATGTTCAAAAATAAATAAAGAAAGAAATAAAGAAATAAGTAATTAAAAATACATAAAGAAATAAATAAATAGAGTCTGTTAAATAGGGAGGTAACTATAAAGGTGCATGTCTTCTGCTTTTGGAACCGCTGGTCATGTTCTTTATTCCTCATGTTGTCTATTGAAAAAGAAAGGTAACATTCTTAGTTTTAAAGTTTCTCTTAAGGTTTTTTTTTTTTCTGATATTATCTCAGAATCTTTACCTCCTCCCCGTTATAGACATTTGTGTTTGTTTGTTTGTTTGTTTGTTTGCTAATTTGCCTGTTAATCCGGCCCTCCGTAATGAGGCCAACCACAGCGGCTAATTCTGTTTGTACAGTATTGCTCTCGGTTTTGTTTTCATTACGTTATGGGCCGTGTGATGGATGATACTGCACATGGTCCATAAATCAGCAAAGGAACATGAACACATGCTGTAGACATCAGCTTGGGCGATCACCAGAAGGACCGAATACAGCGTTCAGTATAAATGAAGATGAAACTCCCGTTCGAGCAGTTTTTAATGACTTTGCTTTACTTTGCTTTCATTTTATAAGTAGTTGACAGTTGAAGCATTGGAGCAATCTTTGCCAATTTACAAAGTTCAATACCCCACACTGCACCCTACCAGTGTGCCCTCACTCAATATATTAGGTAATGTCAGAATGTATAGTATTTTTCATATAAAAAGCCAGCAGAGAGAGAGAGAGAGAGAGAGAGGGACAGAAAGAAAGAAAGAAAGAAAGAGAGAGGGAGAGAGAGAGAAAAGAAAAAAACCTGAAAGGCCATGCAACCACTATAAATGGTAATTGTCCTGTAGTCGTGTGCCTTGTATGAAAAGCAGTCCAGTTTATAAATGAGACTTTTAGCAGGATACTCCCTATGTGTTCCTGCCAGCCAGGTTAGGAAAAAAAAAAAGAATAGAGAAAAGAAAAGAATGAGCCTATCAGCCTCTCTTTTTAACTTTACAGCGTGCCTGTCACCACGGCACCCTCCTTCAAATGCTCGTCTTCGAGTGGGAGCGGCTTTTCCCCACCGCCCGGCCACCTAATCCCCCTCACCATTCTCCTTATGTTGGAGTTTGATGTCTGAATATATTTTGCTAATGGATCGTAAATAAATAACTCGTGTCATCCACAAGCAAATTAGAAAATTAGTTTGCCAGCTTGCCAGTGAGATGGATAGGCCTGACTTAACCTGGCGAAATCCGACTGAAGACTGTTTCTGGCGTGGACGTCTCCCTTCAGATAAATACATACACAAAGACTGGGGAAAAAGTGATAAAAGTTCCTGAAAATGCCCAGTGATAGCAAACCTAGTGCTGAGTTGCTCTGTCTAATGTATCTCAACTTGGCTCTCAGACAGCTCTTTCTGTCTCTCTCTCTCTTTTTCTCTCTCCCTCTTTCCCTCTCCCTCTCTCTCTCTCACTGTCGCTCTGCCCCCCCCTCTCTCCCCCTCTCTCCCCCTCTCTCTCTCTCTCTGTCTCTCTCTCTCCCTCTTTCTCTCTCTCTCCCTCTCTCTCTCTCTCTTTCTCGCTGACTGTCTCTCTGCCCCCCCCCCTTTCTCTTTCTGACTGTCTCTCTGCCCCCCCTCTCTCTCCCCCTCTCTCTCTCTCTCTCTCTCTCTCTCTCTCTCCTTCTCTCTCTCTTTTTGGCTGTGGCTAAACCAGCACTGCTCATTTACTGTTTAATTTTTGATATGTAATCGGCGTCCTTGACATTTCATTGCCACTTAGCGATACTTTATTTCCTGACGATCCAAGCCAAGGTGTTTTCCTTATTAAAAACAAGGTAGGCTCACTCAGGAGAATTCAGCGTGCATTGTCGTGATAGACCTCTCTCTCTCTCTGTTCCTGACATTTCTAGGGTAGAAAATGCCTTTTTTTTTTTTTTTACGACTCAACATGCACCGAGTCTCACATGAATTCACATTAACACGTTTCTACAGAAATGATCATTTGTGCGTTCAGTTGGTGATTGCGCTCCATTATTCTGGTCATGAACCAGCCGCTGCAGGTTTAAGACTCCAACAATGTGAGGGAGGCAGGGAAAATAGAGAGAGTGGAGTAAAAATGTCAAATTCAATGAATTCATCTGGCAGCACATAAACACACACACAGGCGCGTGCGCATCACACACACACGCACAGTGAACAATGCTGAAACAACCACACAGGGTGCTGCCATGTTCTTAATGGCCAATGTATTTGATTATGTGAATGTACTGTACAATAAAGAGAATCACATTACGCTGGCAGGGATGGAGACAGACTGAAAAATGCAATGTTCTGCTTCACATTTGCGGCGGACACTGGAACCCGCAGAGCAAGTCGCTGAAAAGGAACGTCAGAATCAGTTTGCGGCTGCATTATTTCATGTTATTCCTTCAACTGAAGGATTGGGGTGGAAAAAAAAACAAACAAACAAACAAACCAAAAAAAAACCAAGACTCTTATCTGTGAAAATTCTATCGACTGAAAGAGGTAAAGTGAGGATTTTTCAGATAGTCGATTACTGCTTTTAGATAATGCTCTCCAGAGCCTTTGTCCTATCTGTTCCATCCGATCAGCGGCGGTGGAGCAAAAGCCCACATGGTGTTGTCATACGACAATTTGGAAGATAACTTTTCTGTCTGTCACTTTTCTACCTGCTACCCCACCCACCACTGCCCCAGAGCTGAACATTAGTGAAAGACGTCCCACCTAAAGGTTTCTATATGGGGTTATTTGGGGCACTGGTTTCTCTCTGTAAAAAATCCCAGATATTTAGGATTTACATCTAATTCCCAGTATTCCCTTTCTCATTTTTTTACTCTTTTCTTTTTTCCTCTGTGTGTGTGTGTGTGTGTGCATTATGTGTGTATGTGTGTGTGTGTGTGTGTGTGTGTATGTGTGTGTGTGTGTGTGTGTGCATTATGTGTGTATGTGTGTGTGTGTGTGTGTGTGTGTGTGTATGTGTGTGTGTGTGTGTGTGTGCATTATGTGTGTATGTGTGTGTGTGTGTGTGTGTGTGTGTGTGCTCTATCTACAGTATTTTTATTTATCTCTGGGATTTCTTCTTTTTTTCACACAGTGTACATTCTGCATGTTGCTGGTGATGGAAGTTGTTGCAAATCAACTTTTTCCATCAGCTCCGAGCTATTGACTGATGATTCAGTGCAGCATCTCTACTGATTTCCAAATGAAAAGCAGGAGCTTGCTGAATAAACATTCAGCTGATTGGAACCACATCGAGTTTCAAGCTGCTTTGATTGCACAGCGTTTTTATATTAGCAATTTATGGCATTATCCCTGCTTTAGTCATATCTGAGTTCTGTTTGGGTATGGAGCTGTAATCACTTCTTTACTGATAGCTTTTGTACTTAATACAAAAAAAAAAGACCTGGTTTTCTACATCTTTCTGGAATATATTTAACAAAAATAGGACCAGTTTATGACTTTGTTGGGTTATGAATCAGAGGAATGACAGTGGTGATAAAGTTACTGCCACACATTAAAAGCCGAAGCCCCAAGTGAGCTTGCATCTCCCCAAGCACACCCATTAACCCTTGGGTCCATGCACAAAACTGTAGTTAAAATGTCATTGCAAGTTTTTTTCTTTTTTTTCTTTTGCACAGGGGAGGTTTTTTTGTTTGTTTGTTTGTATCGCATTTTGCTTTTTCTCTGAACAAGGCATTTTCGTTCATCACGTTGAAAAACGTGTACGACTCGTTAAAAAAGATAAAGACGTGACCCGTGCCGACAGAGCGGTGTGCGGCGGGAGAATCGGACTTCTTGAGGCCGACCCAATCGGGGCCCGTTCATCAGGCGCTCCCCGTCCCTGCTTAACCACCGTCACTGTCGGCCCGGTTCGTGTGAATCTTAAATGGACACGAAGGAGGTCAGAGAGTTATAGGGTGAATGGTTTTAAAGCTGTAATTTGGGCCGTGTCCGGGCAGATCCCGAAGGTTAATTGGGTCGATTTCAACAATCACGTAAAAGAATATTGCTCGGAGAGAAATCTTCCTTTACAGCAGCCTCTCGCTGTCCGCGTGAAGGTGAACATGCATAACGATTAGATGCTGTGGGCTTCGACTTACATTAAAGGCGTATTTTCAAAGGGTCTGCGCCTAACCGTGGTCTAAATAGAGCCCTCCCTTGTTCTCTTCAAGGTCACAGGGGGACAGGAGTTTTAATTGAAAATGAAATTGTCTACCTGATGGGCTCAACTAATTATCAAATATTAGAGCAGAGTGCAGGAAGTCAGGAAAGTGAGAAATTACGAAGGGATCACCTTGAATATTATGGCCAGTATTGTGCTCCCAAACCTTTCATACTGACCAACTGCAACTAATCTTAGCACCAAATTAAAGCCCGCGCCGCCTAGTCCCGAAACTACAAAATACAAATCCCACAGAAATAATGAGTGTAATCTAAAGGCGGCTGTTCCAGCATCGCCGGACTAAGGCGTGTGCCCAGCCATGGGGTAAAAAAAAAAAAAAAAAAATCTGTTGTGTTGGGCCCTTTCCTCAGTTTCCCTCTGAAATAGGGGGAAACAGCATTATCATACATAAGATATCAGGAACGGGTCGTATATTCTGAGACATGGAACAGACTGTAGGCCGGAGCCAGCGGAATGGGTTCTGACAACAAGCAGCAGAGGAATGCTGAGAGAGACGGCCCAGGCCCGGGAAACACAGTGACAAAATGCCCTGTGAGTCTGTGACATTTGGTTGGGTGAAGTTTATGTGTTTCTATGCCACCGCCAAGCATCACTAATGGGTCCTGACACTACAGCTGTTTGAGATGCCAACCATGAAATGTGACAGACAGGAGCTTGTGTGAGGAGCAGGAGGGAAAAAAAAAAAAAAAAAAAAAAAAAAAAGACAAGGGAGGACCGGATGAAACTCCCTTCTGGAATGTTCTGGCAGTGCAGGACAAGAAAACAGGGGACTGATCTAAAAGCAGACAGAGACACAAAGCCAGTGCATACGGCATTAATGTTTGATAGTCACAGCCTTAGGCAAGACACATAAACTTAAGGTGATTGGGGTCAATAGGTTTTGGATAGTTTACTGAATGCAGGCGCAGTGGCTGTTATCCATTCATCTCACTCGCTAGACGTCCTGCCCTTCAGGAGCACTCTTCATTTGGACTCGGGTAACAATACCCCTACCTCCCCATCCCACCCCTAACACTGGAACACGGGGTGGTTCTCTCCCTCTAGACCTGGCTCATGTATTGATTTTTATACAGCGTTCATTTTTAATATTTCAACTTTTTATGCCATACTCCTGATAGCTGGCTGCCTGAGAGTTCAACTGATGAACATTTGTCCAGAGAAGCCTGAACACTTGCCTGAGCGCTGTGCTCCCTGTGTCAGCACTCATTTACCTTAACTGACTCCTTGCTTGCTGTCAGCGGAAGGTCCACTTGTGGACCAAGGGTGCGTAATGCGGTTGGAAAAACTTGAAGAAAACTCTGTGTTGTTAAAAATTTCATATAGATTGATACCCTAGTTTTGTAAAAAAAAAAAAAAAAAAAAAAGAGAGAGAGAATGTTTTCTTGAATACTGTACAGCAGAGGTGTAACTGTACGTGTAGGCGTCTCAAACTGTGACGGTGGGGATGTTACGGTTCAGTGCATGCAGTCGTGCGGAGAATACGTGATGGCCTATGTGCAAAGTTTGATGAATGTAACGCGCAACCAGATTTCACAAGCCCGAGTCTCTCATTTCACTCTCTCATAGCTGGTTTGTTTTCTTCTTTCTAAGATTTGGGATCTGATTGTGGTGCAACCATATGACAACATACGTTTTCAAGGACCTTGTGTCCTTGTTCACCGGTACATTGTAGTAAGAAGTAAACCGCGTTTCTTTAGTGAATAATAGTTGGCAAAGCTGGCTGTCAATAGAGCTCCGGTAGTTGACGTCACGCAATCTGGCATTGAACGGTCGAAATCAAAACACCGCCACTGTTGGCAGGAAAAGCTGAGAAGAGATGAATGCAGCCGGTGTATATTTCAAGCCGTTGGAGTTCACGGCGCACTTTAATTCCAAGGACATTGAACGCTATATTGCAAAACTTTAAACATTACTGTAACTATAAAAATATACTAATACACTACAGTCTTCTATATACTATAACAATAATGCCCCCAGGGTGTTTTTCACGAGTATTGAAACAGCCAGAGCGGACAGCGTTCCAGACCTGAAGTATTCAGACATTTACAATTACAATTTACAACTTTAGCCTCATCCTGCGTCGGAGAGTCTTTGAAAGCCTGCAGAAGTACAAATGCACGAAATCTGGATTTGCGATGAATATTCAGTTTCGGAGTCTACCGGCTAAAACTTGCTTTGTGGTCACTGGAAGGGTAACGTTAGCATAAGCAACGGGGCAGTGTAATGTAGCTAATCAGTGTGTAGCCAACTTGTTTGTAGCGTTAAGCTAGTCTGTATCTTCGATTTACCACACCAATTACATTACGCTGCCCATTGCTTATGCTAACGTTAACTAAAATGAAGTGGTGCTTACCCTTTCAGTGACGGCAAAGCAATTTTTAGCCGATGCTTTTTTTCAATACCCATGAAAATCATCTCAGCATTATAAGGGTCAGTCATGTTTAATCTACGAAGTTTTGCAACATAGCGCTCAATGTCCTAATCATTAAAGTGTGCGGTGAACTATAACGGCTGGAAATCTACCCTGGCCCATGTCCAGGGTAGATTTCCAAACCGAGGTCTGAACCAAGCCGTGATTTCTGTCTACCGTTACACCCCTACTGCGCACCATTTCAGTTGTGTCCGTATCACTGCAACGAGAAAATTTACAAACATGACAGCGTGATTTTTCACAGTTTGTAAAGATTTTGTTTTCATACATCTTGTTCATTTTCTGTTAACAAGGGGGCCTTTTTGTCACACTTGTTTACTTTAATGTTCTTCAGGATCATATTATACTGTCAATCAGCAGTTATAGTGTGTGTCTGTGTGTGTGCGCACGTGTGTGTTTAAGTGGGTTAATTAATTTAAATGCTGTAAGATATTCATTAGCATGTAACATGATTTGCAGTAAAATGTCTGCTTTGTAATTAGTCAACGATATATTTTAAACGCTCCAACACAAACATTCTTGAAGAAGGAACAGGCCCTGTTCCCCAGGGAGATTTACCGTTGCTGTGGAACAACAAAAAAACAAACAAGAACAAACAAACAAATAAACATCAATTACCTTGGTCATGCTAGCAGACCCCTGCCATACAGCTGTTTCATTATAATAATCTTCTTACTGTGTTGTCATCCTCGCATTTCAAAGCCTGAGCAAACCATAATCCACACATTACAAGGTCACTCAAGAGCAAAGATGTATAATCTCAGTGAAACAAACTGACAGTATTCTAATAAAGTTGCCAGGAAGTGCATAGCGTCTGACAATACTAATGGTAGATTAGATTATTAAATCACAAATGATAAAAATGATACATAACATCAACAGCGTCGCTGCAGTTGCAGAATTTGTTCTTTCTCTCTTGTTTCAGCCTTAAGTGAGTTCATAAACCCCATGGTTTTGTTTCTGTCAGCTGAAACAGATTCATCTTTAGTATGAAAGTCTAAACCGTAAAACTGCTCTGTCCTCTGATGATTTAGGCCTCTTTTAAAAAGTGAATATGGCTGTATGCTTTTTTTTTTTTTTTAAACTCTGCAGCAACTGACCAAAAGTGCCTGTGTGTGTGTGTGTGAGAGAGAGAGAGAGAGTTCTTCTAATGAATGCATAACTAACAGTGGTCTTTCTAATCTTTTATTTAACGAAAAAGAAAGAGGAAAAAAAATGATTGCGTCTTTTCCATTTGCCAAGTCAAACAGTGAAGTCTAATCTAAAGGGTGTGCACAAGTGAATGCTTGGAATGGAAGTGTAGCTCAGGTACCTTTCTGGATATCGTCAGACTGAAAGGACAGATCTAAGATGTCTGCGGCGTGCTGTATGATTACCTGAGAGAAATCATGTGATGGTTTAGCATAATCAGCCTTGTTTATTCTCTGTTTATTGTCAGAATTTTTGCAAAGCGACTGCTGACAATGGTCTGACAGGGAGACTGTGGAGATTTGCAGAAAGTGTCTACATGTCTTTTTTTTTTTTTTTTTTTTTTTTTTTTTTCAGAGACAGGATCTCATCTTCTCTCTAGTGTGTAGGTCCAATTCACGAATTTAAAAGGCAAGTGTATGTCTTAGCTGTCAGGGCTGTTCAGATACTGGATTCTTTTTTATTAACCATAATTACTGCTCTACTTTTGCAATTAATGTCTGAAAGAAGCCATAAATCTCTGGAGTGGAGATGAGGGAGAAGCGAGAGATGAATTCAGAGCTTTGGGGGAAAAGAAAAGGTGAACATAATTCTTTATGTTACCAAGATGTTTGTGCACAATATATTTTTCTGTTTTCACACATATGATTGCAAAGTGCACACTGAGTATGCATTTGGTTTTTTTTTAAAAAAAAAATGAAGTGAGGAAAAATAATAATAATAGTAATAATAATAATAATTGGATCAGTTAATTTACAGAGAGTGCAAGAACATAGAATTGGGGCTATGCTATATAAATTGGTATGTGTGTGTATGTGTGGAGATGGTGAGCTTCTGCCATTACATTGCTGTAGTAAAAAGCCACAGCACACATTCTAATTACCAGCAATCTGATTTCTGAGGAGAACAGAGCTTTAAGAAATGGGCATTAATCAGCGTTAAATAAGAGAAAAGTGACCCGAGACTTTACAGAGCTGTTAAGAAACGTCTCTGCCTTCTCGGGCCGCCGCTCTCTGTGTCACGTCACTTATTTTTAGTGTCGCTTTTTTTTTTTTTTTTTTTTTCAAATAATTGGTTTTTGGTCTCAGTAGAATCAAAGGATGGATAGCAAGCGCATCGGTTTAAGGGATACATCACCGACACAAAGACACGGTCGTCCAGACAGTTGTTTATCAAATATTCTGAACAGTTAATTAGCGCCACAATTCTGGGACTCACTATGTAAAAGATTTTTATCTGTTCCGGGAACATCAATTTTCCAAGACAATGAAGAGGCAGTGGCAGCCGGCCTGCTGGCCTGCCAGTGAAAGGTTGAAAGATGGCTTCCTTTGATGCCACATACTTACTATCTGCCTGACCATAGAGGCAGTAACAAAAATATATGGCTCAGGGAAGAAGAAGAAATCACGGGGGTGACTAACAGATAAATTGTAGATCCGCAAGCATAGCTTACGTTCTCTCACCCCCCCCCCCCACCCCCAAAGGACTTCACTAAAGGTACTATATAGACATAGAGAATTAAAGGTCTCTGCTTTACCTTAAGACTGCTTTCATCCTACTCTTCTTTGTGTAAAAAATTTAAAAAGCAGTTCAAAGTGAAGCATTTGTCAGATACATGAAAACAGAATGTTTGTATTTGATAGAAAGAGCCAAGATCCTTTATCGTAGAAGCACTTGATATTTTTTAATGCATCGAGCAAAAAAAACGAAGGGAAAAAAAAAAAGAATTAGGCGGAGTTTCGAGGTGTATATGCCGAACGTCGTTTTTGCCGTTTTCTGAAAGCATATTCGTGGGGGAGAACCATTCTTAGCCATCACTATGGAAGACAGTCATAGCTTCACAAAATTGTAATATGAATGGTGAGTGGCTTTTGAGAACAGGTAGAGCAACCCTCTGTGGCCCTGCCTGCTTTCACAGCTCCCCCTAATCTCTCAGACATATTGCTCCATCCATCTTTGTTATCTTCTTATAAGAGCACCACCCCAGTATACAAGGTGGATACTTTACCCCACAAGAAATTGTTTCCTTCCTTTTACATTTCGAAAAGCATTATCCTCAGAGCATTTCACATCGCTGTCAAAAAAAAACAAAAAAAAAAACTTGTGTTTTGCATATGGAAACCCACTCTACCCCCCCCCCCCCCCCCCCCACCTCCTCCTTTTACTTAGCTGTTGCGAATTGTACCACAAAGTGATTTTTTTTTTTTTTTTTTTTGCTTGGAATTATGGATGAATTTATCACTTCTCGTCACAAGTCATCCCATCTAGACAATAACTGCTCTTGGCAAGCCAGGAGTGCACAGCACGGATCCTCTAGCATTTTCTGTGTTATTATCATTATCAGTGCTGATTGCAGATTGTTATAGTGTTTGCACCTCTTCTCCATTCGGCACACGCTGTGTGTTTGGGCAGTGCTGATTGTGTTGATGCTGGTACCCCCCCCCCCCCCCCCCCCCCCACACACACCCCCACCCCCCACCCCTCCACCCTCTCCAACCCTCAGCCCCCACCGTCGCCTCTTAATGGATGGCGGAGCTGAGCGGAGTAGAGGCATGGCCCATCAGACATAATGAACGGCACACAATCAGACCCATCAGCAGACAGGAACCCGAAAAAAAAGTCAAGTAGCTAGAAGACAGAACACAGCATGGCCACTGTTTTTCTCTCTTTTTTTTCTTTTTCTCCACTACCCTGCATTACTTTTCATTCCCGGTGGCAGATGGATGGAGAGAGGTACTGTATATACTGACGGATAATAGATCAACTACTTATTATTCAAGTGTTGGGGCTGGAAGGTGATTTATTTATTTATTTATTTATTTATTTCAAAGTGAGAAATCATGAGGAAAGTGTTATCTATGCTCTGTGTTTTTAATCAACGCCAACAAAAGGAAAGACAGAAGAGAGCGGCTGACCCGCCGTGTTCAGGGGGACAGTTTCTTTCTTTGTGCCACATTGTCCTTGATTTCGTCCCGTTATTTGTTTAGCTGTTTTAATCTCAGCCGAGTCAATAATATTCTTTGTTGTCTGAAAATGGTGTGTCAGAAAAAAAGAAAAAAAAGAAAAAAAGAAAACCTCCCTCTTTTGTTGAAAGCGCTCACTGGTGGTGACTTCTTTCTTTCGGACACTCCGATAAAGTAATCATTAAATGTTGTTTTCTGCCGGCAATTACTTTCACTTGCATTGGGTCAAACACGACATGGGCGGGGTGTGGAAGAAGAGACAGGGCGAGAGAGAGAGCGAGAGAGAGAGAGAGAGAAAGAGAGAGAGAGGGAGGGAGAAAGAGAGAGAGAGAGAGAGAGAGTGTGTGGAGGAGGAGAGGTGAAAGTGTGGGTCTTTCTGCCACTGATTATAAAAGAGGCACGAAAAACTCCCCGCTGATGTAGGTATGCTGCTGACTCTCACTTCCCATTGTTAATCATTGTATCTGCAACAAATTACATCTGCAACAAATTAAAGTGTGTCGTCCTCTGGCAAGTGACTCACCTTCTCACCGTTCAGCTTTGAAATACGTCCTTCAATATCAAGCAGTGGTAGACAAATTATCAGCAAGTTCCACCTCGTCGAGAATGTCTACCTACATTTAGAAAGTTAACGAGAGATACTGTCATATAACTAATCCTAAATTCTTTGTTTTTTCCTATGGGTCTAGTTAGTTATTACAAAAATAAAAAAGAACATGTTGTACACAAGATTAGGTTACAAAAGAGTTTAAAATCCTGTAATCCCTTTCTCAGTGGAAAGTACACTGGTACGTATTAAAAAAGGGCAGTAAATATGTGTCGTGAAAAACTTTATTCAAAGTAGTACTCACATTATAATAAATGACCGTGATGATGTGAAAATGATTCACCAACATCTGCGGTAATGTTGGTCCTGAATACGCACATTTTATATTGCGCATTCCATAAATATTTAGTCATTGAAGAAGCCAAGTTTTGAGGTTTTGAGTCTCCAATTCCTCTTATTTTACACACTCTTATCTGACTTTTTTTCATTAAGCTCTACTCTGTTTATCTCACCTAACTGGAGCTTATGAGGATATGTGAACTACTATTATGTGAACAGATGTAACAGTGTTACAGGTTGCAGAAAGGTAACATTTATGAAGTTACTTGCTCTAACTTCAAGCATTTGAAAACATACATATGGCCTGTATTTTTAGCAGTCTTGAACGAAATCACATTTGTGCGAAAAGCAAAACATGGTTTACGTGAAAGGAGAAACAGCGCCCTCATAGGGACAGAAGGTGTAATAGCAACGTTGAACTACGTCAGATTTTGACACTTATTAGCAAAGATGTTAAATATTGACCTGTGTTACTTTTTCTCATATCTTTTTTTGCATCATGTAGAATTCTCCATATTGTAAATGTTCCAGTTGTGGCAAAAGATTTAGACTGAGATTAGATTTACTGGAATGCAAAGTACAGCACAGTAACACAAAGGTTCACTGGGTTCGTGTTGATCGGATAAACGGTTTTGCTGTACAGGGTTCCAGACAGCAATATTCACTCAGTTTGGGAGTTTTCTGATAGACCCCTTGACTCAGCCTTACTGGACCATGCGAGTGTAAGCTTTAAATCACTGCGTTTTTGAGCTGGTCCTATCGCACCAGAGCTCACATAATTTCTGTCATGGGTGCTGAGGCCGAACGGGTACTGGGCGCTCCCCAGATGATTAGAAAAGTAGGTCTAAGCAGAGACACATACATAAAAGTATAAACTGGCCTCTTTTTTCTTTTCTTTTCTGTTTTTTTTTTATTCATCAGCTACTGTTTCTAGACTCAGTCATAGCATTATTACGTGAGATGTGATAAGACACTGATAAAACTTGAGCTCTTCTTTTTTACGTTTATAATTGTTTCCCCGCAACTCTGTACTATTCTTTTACTATCCTCAGTTAACTGTATTAACTGGCATTGGCTGTGGCTGAGCAACTGCTAAATAATTAAGCTAAGACTCGGCTAATAAATTCTACAGCATAGGCGTTTCAGACAACAAATATTACAGGAACCACACAGTACCTTTGTTAAAATATGTGGTGCAAGTCAGGGAGTAAACTTTTTATTTCTGTGGGATACTGGCCCTGTGGGAGTGTTTAGCATCGCTCAGCCACTGTCATTTATATTAGCACTGCTTGTCAATGGTTTGCATCCTTTTGTATGTTTGTACATTTGAGACTTCATAAATATATGATGGTAAAAAGCAGCATAAAATCAAATGGATCCCTTCTTGGAGAGTGTAAATCACTCATAACCGATCGTGAAATATGTGAGTGCAGCCAACGTGAAGATGATGATGAAAAAGCACATGGAACAGTGGAAGTCGCCTTTCTCTGATTCGCCAAAGTGAAAAGTGAGCCTCTTATTTCAGCTGATGGTTGTGTCCAACCCTTGAATGAAAAATGGCGTCTTTCTCCTTGTAAAACGCCCATGAGGTTAAATAGCTTCATTATTATTAATGGCCATCCATTTGCCAATCCAGATGTAGGACTTGGAGTGGATGTGTAATAAAATGATAAAGTCAATGTAATTACAAACTCAATTATTTCCTTTCAAATTTCATTTGTTTGACAGCATGGGATCTTGTTAAATGCATGACCCTGTCTTTGACTCTGTCCAACGCTGACATTACATGCATCCACATACACGTGCACACACACACACACACACACACACACACACACACACACACACACACTACACAGAGGGAAAAAAAACAGAGTAAAGTATCTTTGAGCAACAAACATTCATAAACAGGAATTCATATTCCCATAAAAA
>NC_044496.1:56128616-56228616 GCF_902362185.1 Chanos chanos | reverse complement strand
TTAAATATTGTGTATCTTTAAAAAAAAAAAAAAAGAAGAAGAAATTGTTTGTGTCTAATAATTTGAAATGTCAGTCGTGAATCTCAAGTTGAGTCCTGCAGGCCAGTAAATTAAGATTCTAGATGGATTCCCACATTTGGGCCACTGTTCTTTCCTCATATGATAGTCCAGCATGCGGGTGAGTTTTGCACACCTGAGAGAGCTTTACTAGAAGAAGGAGAAGCCACCTGAGCTGTCTCAGGGATAATTGGTGAGTCCAAGCATATCACCTGCGTTATGTGCCCTGCGTCAGGCTTGCAGGGCTGGACAGAGCCCTGGAGAGCACTGGAGGATAAGAAGAGCCTTGAAAAAGCCAATAAATGAAGAACAACCAAGCAAAAGCATTTCCCCACTGAAGCAAATGGCTTACTTAATTATACACCCCCCCCCCTTTTTTTTTCTTCTTCTTCTTCTTCTTCCCCCTTCCACATAGGTTGTCCCAAATGCACCCTCCAGCCATTTAGAAGCATCACTGGTTTCCATTCCTGAAAAAAAACAGTCTCCTTGGCTGGTTGATGATCACAGGAGAGACCGGTCTTTCTAAGTTCAACACAGGTCTTCAAACACTTTGCTGTCCAATTGAATTACAGTACCACCACATTTTAGCAAAAAGACTAATTCCAAACAACACGTAAAATTGTAACGTTATGTCCAATATCCCAGGATAAGGACCCAGTTAGTCAGGCAGAAAAGCACATTCGGTCAGAATCCTGCTTTGTGGCCAGTTCAGCATATGGATTTGATATGACTGTGTCCTCATCCTGAAACACAGCTAATCAATCCAATTTTTCTCCTGTCAGTTCAAGACGGTTTGACCAGGGGTACAGCTCACAAGCAACCTGGAAAATTACAGCCACTGTGTACTTTATCCAAAGCCATTAACTTCAGACCCCTAGCCGGCTACATCTTCCCCTGGAATATGAGCGCTGTCCCTCCGGATACGGGGATCGGAGGAGATGAGCAAACAAGTCGAACCATATGAGGTTAGTAATTCCCCTTTTGGGAAAGGAACTCATCCAGGAGTTTTCGGGGATGGATCATCATATCAGCATGGCAAATCCACAGCTCAAGAGCTCTGTCCCCGGAGCTACAGCTTTTCCATTGATGTTGCCTCCTCCCCGTCTGGACCCAGCCATTAGCACCCAAACCTTCTGCATTTTCTTTACCTTATTTGAGGACATGCGGTCATGCGAAAAACGGTAGAAACTGATAAGTCAAAACACGTATACAAATAATGTTAAGAACAAGGGTAATCTATGTGGGCATTTTATGTAGGTGTGCATTGCAGGAAAACATATGTCCATGCTGAAAATGATTTTCAGTGTTCATCAACTCCATATTTGAGGTATGCATAAATATCACACATTCTCTCTCTCTCTCTCTCTCTCTCTCTCTCTCTCTGTCTTTTATTTCACAGTCAGTGACAAGAACATTTGTTAACTTTGCAAACATGGTTTTACAGAGTAAACCCACTCGGTTTTCAAAGTGCCATCTGCGAAAGACGGCGCTTGTACATATAGAGTGTGTCAAGCAGCATGCTCATTTTAAATTGTAATTAAACTGGCCATCAGGTAGCTTGGGGCTGTTTAGCCAACAGCAGGACACTAATTACTATAAGATGACCTTTGGAATAATATCTGGTGAATAATTCATAATTGAGAAGATTGCTTCTGAGACTTCTCTCGCTTTATTCGAGGGAACTTTGTATGCTCAGAACAACTAAGAGACGAATTTCAAAAACGCGTCGCTACGTTCGGTGATTGAGAAGCATGCTGAAAATTCCGTATTCCGCAGAAGGGTTTTTTTTCTTTTTCTCCCCCCCCCCCCGGTCATGGTTGAACCTCCATCAGTATTGGTCTTCTTTAGGAACTCTCTACCTCTCTTCCTTCCTGCTCATCTTTGGAGGACGTCAAAAAAAAAAAAAATAGATAAATAAATAAAAATATTGTTAAATCAAATAAGGAAAAAAAAAAAATTGTCACCGGTCTTCATTTATTAAATGTTATTCAGTTATGACAGCTTATTCTCATAGAAAATGAATGGAATTTGTCATTATTAATCAGGGATTGAATTGTGTTATCGGTTCTCTTGCCTTGCGCTGAGTCAGTAAAGAACTGGTTAAGAAGAAGTAAAGAATTGAGATTGTTATTTTCAAAGCTGCTCCAGAAACATTCAGCTAAAATTTATGAAGCTTCGTGTATAAAGCTTTTTCTTATTACATAGTTTCTAAATCAAACAAGACAGAGAAAACCATTTAAATGAAATAAACTCTTCAAAGTGCCTTGTTCCGTTAAACGTTATACCTGTTCATTGTTCTGGTCGCTTGACTCCCACATAAATTTCGACAACAAAGAAGGTAAATGATCTAATGTTTTTCAAAGTGAGCATTAGCTTGTATCATTAGCCTGGTTCACAGTCAACCTGAAGCTTTGACTTCCCTTCCAAATACCAACGCTTGCTAAAAGCGTAAAATATGAATTATCGCCTCATCTGTTTGGATCTAATTGTGAACTGTGATGCAAACACATCTGCAAGCAGTTAATTACAGAGCTGATTGGACCTAAGCACTCTCTGTTCATATACCTTTTCATGTGATTAATTAGGTGGTATTGCAATGGTTTGCTTATCCTCACATTGCTTTTGGGTCCATTCAATGGTTAAATCAGTCTCATTGGTTTATTTATTTATTTATTTATTTTAAATGTATTTACTTTTGGTTTCCCTCTGACTACAGTTGTGAAATCTGTTTAGGGCAGGGCAAGCTAATTCAATCATTAAGCTCAGTCCACTCACATTGGCCCATGCCCTGACATTGTAATGGTGTTATGTTGTCCATTCACCCTTACTCTACACACAGGATTCAATTTCCTGTGTCTTGCCATGGGCCAATTCATTTTCGCACAGGAAGAAGAAGAGCAAAATGAAAAAGAACCAGAAAACCAGAAATCTGTTTGCATTCAGATTCTTCCTGCTCTACATTTTCATCGTTGTTGTCCTTGTTGTTGCTGTTGTTTTTGTTGTTGTTGTTGTTGTTTTTGTTGTTTTTGTTGGCTTTTTCTTCAACATAACATGTGTTTTAATTATTATCTTTCACTTGTATCATCACAATGTTTATAATCATCATAATCATTATGAAATTATACACTGGGGAATTCCGTGCTGTCCATAAGGTTCTGTCCCTGACCAACATCAGTTTCCCACAGTATGAGATGAGACACACACACACAGAGAGAGAGGGAGAGAGAGAGAGAGAGTTATTCATACTGCTGAGTGTAATTGTAGAACAAGCAGCCCCCCAAAACCAGAGAGCAGTGAAAGGAATGGAGAGAGGGAGAGTGAAAAAAAAAAAAAATCAATTGCAATTATGCGTGCTGATAATGGACATCAAGGTGTTATTTTGGAATGCCAAAAATAGAGCTGACATAAAGTCAATACAATGAGAGAAAACATTTCAATGTCTCTAATCTATCTGTTTTTTCAAAGACTTCATGTCCTAGAGACAAAGAAAGTAAATAATTGTTTCAGCTTCACCCTCTGAATCCCAGAGACGAGGTATCTGGCCCTTTGAAGCACTTGGACTGAAAATGGGCCAGTTTGAGCATTATTAGCTGCTACTGCTCATGTACAAACAAATGCCCTTTCTCAGACCAAAAACCAGAAAGAAAAAAACCAAACAAACACCATATTCAAGAGGCAAGGTAACAGCTAAATCGATCAAAGCGATGAAAAATGGGGCCGGACTCCTTACCCATTTGAAAAAACAGACTCATCAAAGGACAGGGTCAGACAAGAGTGTGTGTGTGTGTGTGTGTGTGTGTGTGATGTGGTTCAGAAAAGACACGAAATCAGTTTGTAATGAGCTGACAGCCGTAACTACACTCAGACAGCCCTCATTGAGCTCTGATTAATGAGTGACATGTCCAAAGGCTGATCTGAATAATGCAAATGGGGCAGCAGGATAATGATCCTTACATTTTGCTCTAATTGGAGGCAGAATGCAATAAGGGAAGAGTGTGATCTTGGCGTGATCAAAGACGCATTTGTCGCCCACAACACCTGCTATGTACTGTTCAAACCACAGCCGTTTGCAGTAAGTCTGTATTACAAGCAAAATGTGTAGCAGTCTTGATTAGCTACACCATGTTTAAACGATGACCAGTGTCTCTCTGGAAGTGTCTTATAGCAGCACTATGTAATCACAGGGAGACATTATACGTTTTACTTATGTATGGATAGATGAATATGGGACACTTAGTATTGTTGGAGCTTGTGTAATCTTTTGACTCATAGCTGTAGCACATACACATGGCAAAGGCTCCAGGCATCTTACGATCACATTTTAAAGACATGCCGGTATGTATGTGATCTACTTGTTGTGTTTGTGGTTTACTTTAAGGTAGCGTGCATAGAGATTACCTCTTCAACCAACACTCCCTGTCTTTCTGAGCATCTTTTTTTTTTTTTTATGTTACATTAACACACTGCTCCCCTCACAATCTAGCAGAACCACATTACATTTCACAACGTATAGAAGCATTACCATTGCAATACCAACTTCAGTATTACTTCTTTGGCAAGAGAGTTTAAAGGGAGGGGGGGGGTAGACAGACAGACAGCTGTGATATTGCAGTCTTGTCTCCACAGCACCAGAGGAAGATGAACCTCTTGAATAACCTTTGTGGAACACATAACTTGCTATGCAGGCCCTTGGCTTGTTGCCATGGCGCTATGTAGACTACTCTGCCTCTGAAAGACATGCACATTACACTCTGCAGAGAAAATGGCTGAAGCCACAAGAATAAAAGACCTCTACAACAAAACCATGGTGAAGCACGCACGCACACACACACACACACACACGCACACACACGCACACGCACACACACAAAAAAGCAGCAAAGTACATAATTAGATTGCACTCTGCTCTTGTGCTCACCCTAATATAGATATGCAATATTAAGTTAATAAGAATTATTTTCATCTGGAGTCTCCTTACTGAATTAATAACAACAACAACAACAATGTACATATCTGATAACCTATTGCTAAACAGATTTCATAAATGCACTATATTTCATAAATCACCACACACATTTAAGTGAATGTGTTTGGTCAGCATGACTTCAGTGAAAGTTGAAATAGTCAATTTTGGCACATTAAGGGACATTAAGAAAACACGCCCAGGTGGGGGTTAGTAGGAGTGTAATTACTACCAACTGATTTATGTGTGGATTTACAACCCGAAATTTTAGATCACAGTTGAGAAAGGCAATAAAGAGGACAAGGAGGACCAGAATGGTAAAGAGGGGTTTGCATCCTAATTACACTTGATGGAAAATTCGCTTTCCATTGTTCCTTTAAAAATGAACATTAATTGAACCATCTGTTGCGCCACAGGAACTAATTCAAGGCTTTAAGAAGCCCAGTACCTGTAAAATTAATCACGGTAAGTATCCTCAATAGTTCATAGACAGCCACATGAAAGAAGATTCTCCTTCATCTACGGGCATTGTTTAACCGTGTTAGAATAATTCCATTCTGAGCAAAGACCCATTCTCACCCATTCATTTTTCCAGTACATTCTAGATGCCAGGTTTGGCAGAGGAACATGCCCAGATGGAGTGAGAACATTTTTGGGGGATTTTTTTTTTCCCTGTGTGGTAAACCCAAGAGGAAGCAATCAGCAGGAGTCAGTGTCACTAGCTAGTAACTGACAGTATTCACCTCACATCTAAAACTCTAGACTGATGCACTGAGAAAATGTGTGTAATCGGTAACAAGTTGCTTTTTTTGTTTTTGTTTTTGCTTGCAATGTGTGAATAAGTATATGTTCCAAAGCATATATAATTACAGTATTCATATATGATGACACACTGAAACTGGCATTTAGTGAAACGCTGAAACTGGCATTAACCATGAGTTGGTATTAATTCAACAGAAATAAAGGAAATTTATAACTTGAAGCTTTCACTGTTTTCATGAGCTTTAATTTAAGGAGTATTTAACATGTGCTAAATTATATCTATTATAACTTTCATTTAGTGCGTGCAGGGCATATAGTTTTTTGCCCTTTGCTGACACAAATTCACAGATTTTTAACTGGCTGTTCTTATACTGTGTATGTGTATGCACTATACAATATATGATTTTCTCTCTCTCTCTCTCTTCAAAATTGAGTCTGATATTTCTAATACTATCATTTTGAAGACTTCTGATACTTTTTAGACATCATAGATGTTGAAGAGTATAATTAACTACACTTAAGTTACAATCACAGTCATGAGTGGTCTCATTGATTTTTCTTTTTTCTCACGGTAATTCAGAATAATGTTTTATGTCATTGGCCTTTCAGCAGAAGACTGAAGAGAGGCTAAAGACCCAGAAATAACATAAATGCCAGTTTCAGTGCAGTTCCAGCAGGTTGCTGGTTGCTAGTGTGATCATCTGCACCAAGCTCTTTATTGGCAGGATATGAGTGGTGACTTTGAAGTGGGTGCTCTGTGAAAATATCACTGGACATGTGCCAGCGTGACGAAAAAAAAAAAAAAAAGTTACTATTTCTAATTAGCCCATATCTGTGGCCACAGAGATCCCCTCTTAGCTTAAACGAGACTCTGATAGGCGCATTTATGTAGCAGTACTGCATGATGGGTTTAATAAACGGGATGTGCAGAGCTGATGTCCACACTTATATTATGAACTTTAACAGTCATTGGTGCCTCTCTGTCTGTCACCCTGTACATGCTGTAGAACACACATTGCAACACTTCAGTTCAGTTCAGATCAATTCAGTGTAATTTCGTATATACGGGATCTTCTAAATTAGATGCTCTGCCAAAAAAATTTCATGAATGATACACAAACAGCTGATTTTTTTTCCTTTCTTTTTAGAAAATCACTATTACAGCTTTCTATTCATTTAATTTATTTACAAGTTTATGTTTAATTATGTACAGTTTCTTCCAAAGAGGAAATTTTAAACAAATACATGATATTCAGCATGTTATCGTTTCAAAACAACATGCGAAAAAAATATTTATGTGTAAAAGTAAATCGACCATGAAAGAACATTTTTCATCAGTATTGAAGGATTATATAAGTATTAGTCTAAGCCCGGTAACCTCGAGATTGCCTTGGTGATCCAAAAAACATGGGCCCGGGTGGGATGCAGCCTTGTCGTATCTATTTTCCGTTTGTACCAACACCACCGAAAAAGTAGGCAGGACCAGGGATCAGTGTGTTTCCCCCTTAACAGAGTCGCTAGGAACGTGTCAGTTCAAAGCCACGAAGGTGGAGATGATCCGAGATCAGAAAAGGACAAAGTTTATCCGTGTCACAGAGCGTTTGCTTCTGCGAGTGCCACTCAGACCTTGTGAAAATCCATAACGACTGCCCTGCAAAAATCTGGACTGCAGTGGCAGGGGGGAAAATTATGATCCACGGATCAACAAGCACTCCAGCCACCCTGTCCTCAGTACAGCAGCAGCAAAAGCTAAGAGGGTGAAGGGGACAAAGCATCACACTGCATCCAGTACAGGCAGTGCCAGTAAACCCAGCCTTCATCATCATCACCGTCATCATCAGAGGGGGAGACATGCTACAGAAATGGCTGTCTCTGACCAGAATCCTGAGTTCCCTGCTACAGATATGGCTCTTCTCATCAGCATGTTTGTGGATTTCCCTGTGACAGATCTATTCTGAGACAGACACCAGGATATTTTTTTTACTGTAATTGTTTTTTGTTGTTGTTGTTGTTTGTATTTGTATTTTTTAACTGTAATTTTGTTTGTTTGTTTGTTTGTTTTGGAGGGTCGTTGCAAGCAAATAAGTGAGGTAGCGGTACGGCTGCAGTACTGATCGTGTTGACTGTTGACAATCCTGCTCACGTTTCTAGGAAGATTCCTGGCACTGTTTAAATTAGCATGAAGAAAGGAGAGCGCTGGGACGCTGAGATAATGGTAGACAGCAGCTCGGTGGCATTGAATATACCCATGTCAATACACTCATGCTTCTTCTCTTACACCTCTCTTCATACAGACCCAGGGCTTAGTCATGGAACTTAGATGACTAAATGTGAACGGATGCTTGAAAACTCACCTTACACGTAGTGACCATTGCACTGACACAAAGCTACACAATGCCTGTGAGGGAAACGGGCAGAGTCAAGGAGAGATTTGGTCACCGCTCTAAGACTACACAACTCTAAAGCACCTTGTTATTTCAGCTCCGAGCAGCCCGTCCATTTCTCTTGTCAGGAGTCATCCAAAAAAAAAAAGAAAAAGAAAAAAGGTTTATATACCAAGTCAATCTTAGAGTCGTGTTGCATGCTGACAGCATGCACACAGCCTGGGCTCATTCCCTGAGATTAGAGCCTGGTACTCAATATTCATACCAGCCTCTCGCTGTTTATTTAATTTTTTTTTTTTTTTTTTTACTTGTCCTTTTTTTGTGGATCTCTTCCGTTTATCCGGACACCTGAGGCTAGCGTCCGACATTTACAGCCAAGCTTAAGTGCAAGAAAATTTTCCATTTGGTAAGTAAATCTCACAGGGCCATCTGCCACACTGTCAAACCAAATGTTTTTTTGTTATTGCTGTTGTTGTTGTTCTTCTTCTTTTTTTGCATTGTGACCCACCAACTAATAACACAAAATATCTATCTTGGTGGCTTTGATTAATTTGCTCATTTGTCATACATCCAATCCAAGGCTGACTGTTTTAACCAGTATTATTTCCAATCAAATCATATCATATCATATCATATCATATCATAATCATATCGTATCGTGTCGTATCATATCATATCATATCATATCATATCATGTCATATCATCATATCCTTATGAAAGGTTCTGTTAATGTGGCTACACACATTCCAGCCAGTTCATTTTGATGTTAAATCCCCGTCAATATGTATAGAGCGTCTGTTATAACACTGTATCATTTTTGAGCAGATTGTCACATCCCACACCACAGTTCAGTCAGCTATCTAAAACGCCACGGCAACACATTGTGTGACTGGAACAAACATTAAAAAGAAAACCCAGAGAGGGAGGGAATTAAACTGAAGAAAAAAATGAAGTCTTTTGTATGTGGTTGTGACCAGTGACACTTTGATGGAAGAGTAGGCTACAGAGGTGGGCTAGAGAAAGATCCACTGAGAGAAATTACGACCTGCAAAGTGTCACATTAGTACATTATGCAAAAGCACTATCGTGCTATTGTCATTTGTAAAAAGAACACAAAGCTAAAGAACACAGGAAACAATATGTAAGTCTACAAATGTATGACTTAATTCTACAAAAAGACAATTGATTGTGTGGGGGAGTGAAGAATATTTTTTGTGGATATATGTTTGTTTCATCTTCCAGTACCCTTGGTTGGAAAAGCCAAAAGGTTGTATTTAGATGGTGCCCGGAGCTCAGTGGAGCTTTAAGACTGTTAAAAAAAACTCATTGTGAGTGGTCCTTTGTTTGACCTCAAGCTGCCCACTCTTGTCAATATTCATCCGATGGACGATGGTATAGAGCTCAACAGAGCCCCAACTGCACAGTGAGTCCTATGGTATACGTGTTACACATTCTTACATGGACCTAAAGAAACTAGTCCACAGCAGCGAAGGAGGAGGCACTGAGCTCTGTGAGTGTGTGTGTCTGTGTGTGTGTGTGTGTGTGTGTGTGTGTGTGTGGATGACAGAGAAATAGAGGACTTACCTCTAGGGGAGGCATTTCACAGTACACACAGACACAGCCTGCTGACTGCACTGCCGTCTTCAAAAGGCACAGGGTCGATCGGGTAAGCACGCAGCTAGATGCTCAGCTAAGACTTAAGTCATTCAGGTGTGACATAAAATCCAGAAAAAAAAAAAACAAAAAAAAACTAGGCTTTGAAAAATTGCTTGATTGCAAACACAGAGCAGAGCTGACAGGATGATACGGGGGTTTGTAGCGTTTACCTGTACACTTTCTAGCAGTTATTGCTGCTGAGTTTGAAGCTGTGTGTGTTGTCTGCCTTGTACAAACAAAAACCACATGAACTACTTACCTCCAGATGGCCTGGGGCTGCAGAGGGCCTGGAACTCGCCCCGCTGTTGTTCCTCGGAAGCGGCGTGAGATCTCAGGATGACTGTGTGGTCACGGGCATTTACCGCCTTCTTGTTCCGGGAACTCTCTTTGGTCCGAGTTAATCTCTGTTTCACGGGACACACGCACGCACACACACACACACACACCAGGGCCTTGTCAGTCCAAAAAACACAGGCTAAAAGAATTGCCCTGGCACCCTGGCATGGCCGCTCAAGTTACGTCAGCCACCAAAGCATGCGTCACGTCTCAGTTAAACAACGCGATGATTACAAGTCTGCAGTTACACACACTCCTCCGCCCCAGACTGGGGCTTGAAATTGTCGTTGATGGGGCTTTTTGAAAAGGCACATATAGACTGTTTCTTAGCCATCAACACTTAGGCACTACTTCAGCAAATGGCCGAAAATTACTTTGGTCTCAAACCTTACATCAAAGAGGTGATTCTCATCTAATTCCAGTTCACGGTGAAAGCGAATGGATGGTTAAAGATTAAAAAAAAAAATACACCTGGCACAAAAGTGCTACATTTAGTAGAACAATGTGGGCTAAAATGACTGTAATTGTTCTATAATTTGGGATGTGAGTGTAATGTATAGCGTATAATACCTACATTTGCACATTATATACAACAACCAAACAGCCAGTGCCATTCTCATTACTTCAGTAGTAAACACTATGAAAAGTGTAGGATCTGTTTTTCTCAGTTTATTTTAGTTATTTATTTCCCCATATTATCAAAGCAAATGGTACTTCAAATAAAATGTTTTACTTTATGGGTTTAAAATGCTGGGATCAAATGCTTGAAACAACGTTTTTTAAATCGAACAATGCATTTACAATATCCACTCTTTGGATAATGCACTTCAAGATATTAGTGTGGATGTGGGCAATGAGAATTTTGTTTGACTATTAAAAGATGAAGACCATGATTTTGTTATGCAAATAACTGTGAATAAAGCCAAAACTCTCAATCAACTGAGCAAAATTAATCTAATTAGTGATCCAAGCTCCACATGGTGGAAATTTCACTAAAATCAGATTGAAAAATTAGTGACACATTTTTGTTCACTGGCCCATAATCACTGTTCCTGCACTAAGACGCGTAGCTGTTGTTGTCCACCAATTAATTCGGCTATAATTCATTCTTTAAAAAAAAATCACTCAAGTTCATACCAGCTGCTCCATGTCCTTAATGGATAGCCATTGTCCCCTAACACTCACCCATCCAGGGCCCCTGGAAGACTGCAGCGATTGCAGAGTTGGTCAATATGACAGAGTCATGGCTCAATCCAGGATCATTTGCACATACATATGTAACCTTACGCATTGCAACACAAATCACCTGGGCGCTGATGGAATGGGCTCCCTTACAGTTCACATATATGAGAGCGTTCTCTGCTGGGGTACGTAGTCACACGTGCATGCAACCAGTCGCACCCAGAACCTCAGGGAATCCAAAGTTTGTCAATAACTCCTCTTTAGCCTGATTTTGGTTGGCAGGTGTTATGGGAAATTGAATATATTCATAGGCATGTTGGACTAGACTTGAGGTAACTGCACGTACGGCCGAACTTACGGCAGACTGGGATATGCCTTCAGCTGAACTCAGGGTATGCTGCAATGACCCACTCTCAAAGAAATGTAGCGCAGCCGTGACTTTCACAGCGACGGGGAGTGCATAGGGACAGCAGGCATTAGTCCCCAACTCATCTGCCAGGAGATTACAGATGTCTGTTATAGCCTGGCGGGATCAGCGCGGTTTACGCCTGCACTGCTCTTCGGCGAGAGACAGAAATGTGGTCCTTAGCCGACGGACCCTCTGCCTTCGCCGTCTCCCAATCCTCCGTCCAATCAGATACTCCATTTTTCTCTGAGAATCAAGAATTCATGAACGTATGCACCGATATATAACAAGTTTTCTTCAACTTACAAAGTCTTGGAATGATGTTGCACAAAAGTCGTTTTAAAAGAGTTCGGATGGAATACATCTGAGAACAGATGTTTTGCTGAGTCTTGACACACACCCTCAACCTCACAAATCTGTTTAAATATTGTTGTGTATTGCCATGATTGGTCAAATAATTAACAAATTTCATTCATCATCACTGCGATCATTTAACTCTGACCAATAGTGTGACCAACCATTATGAAATGTTTTTTTTTTGTTTGTTTTTTTTCCATATCTTGATATGACCAATAATTGTCTTTCACATTGTAGTCTTTTTGTGTTTCATTTGAATCTTTTTCATGTTTGTGCATGGCTGCATGTCCCTGTGTGTGTAACAACCAGGGTGTACGCACACCTCGCACCCGCCTATGTAGGCGCACATTAAATCTCAATTGCGCCCTTAAAATAACAAGGAAACACCTGCGACACCTGACTTTAGACCAAGGGTAGAGGCTTTCAGTTGCATTCCAAATAGCAATGCGCCAGAAATGCGCCTGACCACACCTCATTTTACGACCAACCGCCCAGATGGACGTAAGTTCATTTGCTATGTAAACAACATGGGCTCTGGATGGGAAAATGATAACTGCGCTGGTCTGAAGCTAGCATAGACACTAGCATTTCAGTTTGTGCTGCACGGTGCAGGATCTAAGATGGAGCCCATTGTTGCAGATCAAGCTTGTAGACGTAGGATCGTTGGAGAATTTACGAGCATGTATTATTGTGATCCAAAAGAGTTTCGAGATTATCCAGTTTAAAGTTTTGTTTATTTGGTGTAAAAAAAAAAAAAATACAGAAATACAGAATCTGTTTTCTTCTTCACTTCACAGTATAAACACAGTCTTGCTTGCACTTGCCTTTTGTTGTTTGGTGAGTTTGGTGAGTCATGCGTATATTGTTGTGTCTGACATACACTTTACAATATAGCTATGTTAGCTAAGTTAGCTATGTTACGCTGAACTCACTGGAACCGCATGACAAAAGGAATAATAAATTAGAAAAGTAAGCAAATATACAGGGAGGTGGGGGTGGGGGGTATGGGGGTGTTTGACTGTCATTTAACATAGGATTACACTTCAGAAAAACCTGCGCAACTAAAAAGCAAACAATATCTGTTTATGGGTTTCCTTGACCAAGTGTTTTTGGTGTGTTTGAGAAAAATACTACATTATTGCCAGTTTTAGATTCTAGCGTGTAAAACGATAAGTGTAAAACTGTGTTATGCCTGTGTTGACTGTAATACAGATGTTTTGTGTTTAATTAGCACAATAACTCCTCCTTCGTTCATGAGGGTCATTAACACTGGCTCCAACACGACTGGCTTCTCAAACAGCACCTCTGGCCTTACTGCTGCTGTCTGGACATGATGCCCACTGTTTCTTTTCTTTTCTTTTTTTTAAGTCCCAGTGAAGTCCAGGCAGTGACTTCACTGCTACTGCTCACTGTCTTTCTGTAGATGGAATTTCTCTCTGTTGAGCTCAAATCTCTCTCTCTCTCTCTCTTTCTCTCTCTCTCTCTCTCGTCCTCTCTCTCTCTCTCTCGTCCTCTCTCTCTCTCTCTCTCTCTCTCTCTCATTCTCTCTCTCTCTCTATCTTGAGCTGGAGATTGTGTCTCTCAAAGGTAAAGTGCTCCTGACTATATCCACAGGTTTTGCCTGCGCCACCCTGCCAGGAGGTGCCCTTTAACTAGGGCCTCTCTGACAGGCCCAAGGAGATGAACTTGGACTTGATCAGGGAGAAAGATATAGAGGAGTGTGGCAGTTGGTCTTAAAATGGATAAAGAGCTCTCCTCCTCTTAGCAGTGGAGCAGTATTATTGACTGCCCTCCATTCTCCTGCCCCCACCCCCCCCCCCCCCCCGAACTCTTCAGTTTTCTCTCTTTTCTCTCAGAAAACCTGCCAAAGATCTGCCACCTTTTTTTTCTTCTTCTTCTTCTTCTTCTTCATACATCTTTGCCAGAACTGTGATGTGCACCGTGTGTAGCCTGCTTTCATTAACCACTACTACCTTTCTTTTGTTAGGTTTTTTTGGGGGGGGGTTTTGACTTATTGATATGTTGTAGTTGGACTCATTGTCCAATTTTGAGCCTATTTACAAGTGTCTTTGTAAACATATTTCTTTAAATATATCATCATGATTAATTTGTTATATTTATAACACATTAAAATCACATTAAAAACGCATTACAATAAAAATTCGCTCGAAATTAAAGCAAGTGGTGCCTTTTTACGACTTATGTTGCTTTTTTTCACAGCGAGATACAAGGATGGAGTAAACAACAGCACCCTTCAAAGTCCACTCATGAACAGTCTTCAAAGACGGTCGGGAAAATTCTGGCAGGCATTCCCTGCATCCATCATGAGGTGTCTAGCCAGTCTCTGAGATTCCTGATTTTCCGGGAAACCCCACGACTTTTTTTTTTTTTTTTTTTTAACACGTTTTAAAATAATATCACAAAACAAGGCTACACATCACTGAAAATCACAGAATTCATGTAAAGCTAAACAACTAATAAAATGTTGAAAATAAGGTAACAGGCTGTTGCTATAATTGCTGAAAATGAGCATGTCGTTTCCAAAATGAGTATCCAGGCAATGAGAAAAGGCATTTTTGGCAGTGACTGCTCAGAGGAGCAGTCATTGTGACTCAGAAAAAATTAAAAGTACAGAATTACATGAGCTGCTCAGTACCCTCGTACTGATCCAGAGACAGCACCACATCTCTCGCAGAAGTGGAGTAAAATATATACACAGCTCAGTTTGCATGTAAAACAGATAATTGTCTGTATCAAGCTGGTTAAAATGACACGTCATGGTATCTAACCTCCATAACGCTGCATTTTGAGAATTTCATCAGTTTCAGCTTTACTGCTGCTCTGCATGTCTCTCTTCCTGTTTCTCCACTCTAACCAGAAACGTGGAGGTCTGAAGGATATCTCTCCCTGCGCCTTTGGCCCTGACAGGCCTCAGTGCTGACCTGGCTGAAGCTGCACTGGCATTGACTCATCTCCTGTTTCAGGTTCTGGTCGGTCCGGGCTGTCCTTTTCAAATTCTGCCGCGTCTCTCCTGTCCCTGTTGTCATCTGTTCAAAATAATGTTATAATACCATGACACTGTGAGCTCTCAGGGTACAGTTCTACATTTGGCTTAATGACGTGACAAACATCAATGTCCACAGCAGTTCAAGTCACTGACAACGCTTTTTAACTCTACTTTCCTCTCCTGAGCCAACTAGCCTTCATCTAATGCATTAACGTTGACATATTTAAAGTCTCCAGTTTGACAAAATACTTCTATTAGGCAAATTTATGTAATCTCAAAGTACACATATATCGATCTGCATGGTATTATGATATTACAGATAGAATTTCAGTCATAAAAGCTACTCCGAAGCTGAACGAAAAGCTAGGGTTTAACATAGATGCTGCATAGACTAACATGTATGTCTAAATCAGCAGGGAAGGCTAGAAAAGGCATCTGTTGTTGTTTGTAGTGCATACTGACTTAACTAAAACCTACCTTGGGCATCACATGTAGCCTAGGTCATAGCTATGATGCGATAACACATCACATCCAACTTTTTTTGTGAAAAACATCAGTGCTGTTTGTTTCCACACCGCGTCCTTCATCTGGGCTCCACTGGGCGTCTGTGAAGAGCATCAAATCCTAGCTTGGCAAGGTGGCAACAGGCAATAACACGTTTGGCATTTAGGAAATTTCTCAGTTTCATAGCACAGACTGTGAGCATGCGCTCAAATATTATTTTCGTGCTTTGTAATAAAGGACATTGACAGGACTGGTGAACTGTAGCAGCCCCATCGCTAAAGACAAAGTCACACAGGTGAGGTTTTACTTTTTGGGAAACGTCCTGCCCCTGAGCTAAAATGGAAGTTTTAATTGGCTGTGCCATTGAGTTTGACTATCTGTCTGTCCTTGCCTATAGGTCAGTGGTCCATATGCTTACGGGGAGAGAGAGAGAAGAGGGTTTTTTTTTTTTTTGGTTTTTTTTACAAATACAATCTGTGCCAACTCAATGAAAAAGTGCCGGGACATCGTCTTCTGATTTGATTGATGTGTTTACTCTAAAATATATTTCAAAAGCCTTTGAGAAATAATATAGTGTCTAGTTGTACAAATGAGTGATCAGAAACTGCGTATTTGTATTTTCCTCAGGTATAACGTTATTGTATTAATAAATAAATCATGATTCTTTCTTAGTATAAACTACTGGACATCAAACAAAATATGCATCTCATATATTTTACAGCATATGCCAATACTGAATTTGTATTCAGCCAGTGACCACAATTATGAGGCCAAAAATGCTGCACTAATGAGACTGTTTATTGTTAAATACAAAGTTAAACTGAAATAGTTTTTTTGATACGTCTAATGTCTAGTTCATATATTTGTCTTTCATTTAACGGCTGTGCTCCAAAGGTATTTAATGGCCCTGTTCCTGATCATTGTCACCTCATTGTTTTCAAAGTGATCTCTCAAGAGTGTCATTTTCTACCCTCTAAATGAGAACAACCCACAAGATTCACGTGCTGAACAATGACTGTTAATGCATGTTTCATGAGTTGAAAAACATTCCTCCATTCCCTAAATGGCTAAATCGACTAAAGGGTTAAGGGGGTCTCGCAGGCCTGCAAAGTTGCTCTGCTCAGCCTTTTTTTTTTTTGACATCAGTCCGATGAATAGACACATAAGTCTGGTATTTAGAGTCCACATGCTGAAGTAGTGTCATTAAGACCTGAGTGAGGGAAAACAGGAGATAAGCAGAACTTCAAATCGGAAGAAAACATTAAAAAAAAAAAAAAAAAAGTTTGCATCCTTCCAGTGTGAGTCATATGTTCACATGAACAAACCTAGCATTCTTCCTCAGACCCTGAGATGCAAGGTCTGAACCCTCCCCGACTTTCAGACGTATGCTGGATGTCTCTCTCTTTGGATAGAAAATGGTTGAACCAAGAGAGCTTCCCACGGATATTGCTGTAATCTGTAGGTGCATGTCAGCGCATCTCATACGGCATGCATGCGATTTTATATTTCTTTTCATTTAAAATCGAAAGTCGTTTGAGTTCGCTGCATATTATCAGCCTTGTATGGCGGGAGAATAAGGACACGGAGAACGTTTGGGTCAGGCCAGAATCGTTTTGACAGAGAGGAGAGCGGGTCAGCACCAAGCTGCTGCAGAATCAACACTGCACATCATTACGAGATTTATAGCTGAATATTCAACCAGGAGTTCAACTTGAAGTTATTCCCCACTAACTGCAGGGAGGTGGGATGTAATATGGTTCTTGCTAGTGTGAGGGGTCCACAGGTAAATGGATTAAAAATTTCACCAGCATGGAAACCCCGCTGCAGGTCTTGATGGTAAAATGTCGGCCGTAACCTGTTGTCCAGGCCAAACTCATTCCCTGAGTGCTCTCCATACCGTTTACCCCAACTCATTAAATCACCTTGAACCAAATTGTCTATTAACAGTAAGAGTTTAGGCACAAATCTGTGTCTGTTACTAAGACTCAGGATGAAGACTCCCTGAGTAAAGCCCGAAATGTCATAACATTTGAAAACCTTCTGCCAAAGAAATTTGAATGATGGAATTGCTTTGAAATAGTAACATGATATTAGCCTAGGCTAAAGTTATAACCGTACAGCGTCTGTTTAATCAGAACTGGGAATAATCCCTGAAGTGCGTTCTCAAGATAACGTCCTTCCCTTTTGACTGACCGATGTTATGAATAACTCTCTTAGCTGTGGTCTAAGGATTTTGACCATCTTTCAAATCATGTTAGAAATCTGAGTTCAGAGTTTTTCAGATTAAAGATTATGGATCTCAGAATGCATAACATTAGAAGAAAGAGAGAGAGAGAGAGAAAAAAAAGACTCAATTTTCGATTAACAACCAAGGACATCAAGCTGCCTAAACCACTCATGCAGTTCAGAAAACATGACTTGCTGATAATATCAGAAGATGCATTCTTCTCTAGCAACTTGTTTTTTTTTATCAAACTTGAGGCCTTTTGTATTTGCAGTATAATGGACTTTTCTGTTGTTGTTCCCTGGCAACACATGTCTCTTTGTGCTGAAAAACTCCCATAGCTGACTATTTGTATCAGAAGGAAAAGAAGCTATTCCAAAGAGGACACAATAGCAGATCCAGGCTGCTTTTTGGAACTGATGCATTGAGATTTGTTGTTTAAGACGACTCTGAAAAAGACAGCGCCATGTGCTTAGGAAGAAAGCCTTTGAAATGTCACATAAAACCTCACAAAAGACACAGAGGGGAGAGCAATCTTCCACGATGATGAAGTCACAGGCAAATGTTTCACAAGCTCCTCCATGCAGCAGCATTAGTCAAATGGATTAGTCGAATTTAAGCTGAAGATAATTGCCTTTGTTTCAATTCTGTTATAGAGTTTAATTTAAAAAAAAAAAGGAATAGAGAGGAAAAATCTGGGGTTTAGAATTTGTAGTTCCCTAATTTTCTTTCAAAATATTGGCCTTGTATTAACAAAGTCTGCCTCTACTGTACTTTGATCTGCATTATATGCTCTCAAACCACAAACTAAAAACTCTAGAAGCCAAAGGTTAATCACAACTGTTAAAGGCTGTAGACAGCATGTTTTTTTTGTTCCTTTTATAATGGAAAATGAAGCCAACTAAGGACGTTTCAGTTAAGCAACATTCTAGAACCTGACATAAATTAAAGATTCAGGCCACTGGAAATTGAAATTTTATGTTAACCAGAGAGATAGAAAAACTTTTTAAATGCACAAGTTGTTGGATATGATTATCTTAATTTTAATATTCTCAAGTTGCGCTCTCTGAATTCTTAAACACTATAAGAGTCTCAGAGCTGAAAATATTATCATAGAAGAGGGCGGAGGCATTTAAATTTTTTAAAAAAAAAATGTTGACGTGCGTGCATAAATACAGAAATATGAAAATGTTCTGTTAGGCTAAGTTACATTATACAACAGTTCTTTTACACACAATCTTTTCCCTGTGACTTACTGTCATTTTTTTACTCTATGGTGGGCTAAAAATTCTCAAAATAAATTGCAATCATTGATTCGGTTCATGTCACCTACTGTGTCTGTCTATTCTTCCCGTTTCTGATCACTAATGCACAATCACAGAATCGAATGTGCGGTTGTGAGTTTCGTGGTCGGTGAGCAGATTGGTTCCAGCTCAGTGGATTTTCCCCATTATTTAATGTATTCCAGTCTATTACCGTTGCTTGTGGTTACTATTCATGCTTTTCCTCCAATACGTATCTGAGGTCATTCAATACATGACACCTCCCCTCCATGTTCTAGTCACATTTCTAGTCATATTTTGACACATGTCACAACTGCAAGCCACAAAAAATCAAAGACATATCCGCTGTCGCGGGTTTCCCCTCACGAGAGTAACACCGAATGCATTTTTCTGGGATGCTAGACAGATTTGTCGAACTCTATTGATCACGGACAAACAAGACCAGAAGAAGTAAAACCCAAGAAGGCAATCGAAGGATAACGGGAAAAGAAATATATAAACGAATTCATTAATCACTCGAACATTAATGTTGGAAAGATGATCGCACAATTAGACCGTCGTTTTATTTTAGAATCAAGCTGAGGGTTAAGTCCATTCCCAGGCTAGTGATCACTGATTAATACAAAATAGTTTAACGAGACCTTGGGCCTGAAAGCCTTGTTTGATGATAAAAGTAAGTAAGAGTCAAGGCTACATATTCATTGATAATAAGTTTCTGCGTGGCTGATGCGTACGGAATTTATTCTTTTAAATTTATCCACGATCAAGAGCATTCCTTCCACTGAACCTTTGTTTTGTTTTTGTTTTGTTCTTTTTTTTTCTTTTTTTTTTAATCATTGATAACACAGATTCATTTATGCCAGATTAATTTTCCATGTTGTTGCCAGTGCTTTTTTGCACTGTTATATTTTAAGACTCCAGATCAACCTGCTTACTGAAACCCTGGCAACACACAAGACAGCCTCCTCCAGTTGGATGGGAGGCACTTCACTGTCATAGAGCAGGTGTTTAGGGAGTTCAGCTGTATTCCTCTGACTGCAAACAACTGTACTCTGGGACCTTACATATGCCACCTAACATTCACAGAGCCTGCAATTCATTAGGGGCCCAGCAGGCTGGTTAGAGCAGGAGACATCTGTTCTGTGGTTCTAATCTTTATGTCGTCAGTGTCTCTGATCAAACGTCGCAAGTGCCTGTCGTACTTTAAAATTAGGGGGTGTGCCAGCATTCATTTATTTATTTATTTATTGACTTATTTATTTATTTGTAGAGGATCTGCTTTGTATATTTGTCTTACGCCAAAATAGTGATCGGTTAAAAAAAAAAAAAAACAGAAAAAAAAGGAACAAACAAACCCAAAATCGGCCAAGTCTGAGGAGAGTGACAAATGATTGTTGGGACAAAAGTGAAGAGTGAGTGCAGTGGGACCTGACTGTTTGTTGAAGCCTTCAGAGTTCTCTGGCAGAGTGCTGCGTTGCCCGAACTGCCATTTGCCTGCAGACGAACACATCTTCTCCTCCTCCTCCTCTCTCTCTCTCTCTCTCTCATGGGGAGCAGTGGGAGCAGGCAGCGGGTGTGTGGAGGCTGTCAGAGAGACAGGAGAGAGACAGACACATCGGGGAAAAGGGAGAAGATGCTTGTCTTCACGTACATGCTCTGTAAGGATTGCTCACAATGAGGAGCTGGAGCTTGAATTTAAAGCACGTTTTTTTGGGGGGTTTTTTGTTTTTTTTTTGCTTCCTAGACTCTCCTGGTATTTTCTACTGAATATCATCATTGCAGACAGTAACATTTTTCTTAATCAGTGAGCCTCCTAATTTATTTATATGCAATGCAATTTATTAAATTTGCATGAATTCATCTCTGTACAACAGGTCACTGTCATTATGTGGAGTATCAAAGAGAGGAGAGTGCACGTTGGTAACAGCGTTTAAGCTGAGATGATGTCAGAGTGAGGTGAGAGTTCTGTGCCAGTACTACACAGGCTGTCATACACACATGGTCTAGGCACAGCAGCGTGTCAATGCACAGGCTCAGCCAAACACAGCGTCGAGCCTTACAGCTGAACGCTTAAGCGCGAGAGATCACCTAACCTCAATTTAAATGGACGGCAATATATGTTACAATATAAGCCACTTAGCCATTGCTTGTCTTTACTGTCTTTATTTAAACCTCGTGACATGCTACGCAAGCTTTAAAGTAAGTAAATGCATCGAGTTACTTTTCCCCTTGGTTTTAGAGACAGCGACGCTTTCAATGTTTTTCAAGTTACAGATAGTCCATTTTTTCAGTCCTCTTAGCCTTTATCTCTGCAAACATCAAAATCCCTATACAAAAAGCAGAAAATGAGCTATTGATTTTCCACTCTTTCTCTCCCTCTCTCTCTCTCTCTCTCTGTCTCTCTCTCTCTCCTTTTTTTTTTTTTTTTTTACTTTCTTCTTTTTTTTTCCTTCCCAGCTGCATTGTTGTTCTAGAGTCTAACTGAAGGTCATCGTAGCTTCTCTTGTCAAAGTAGACTTCCTGTCAGCCTGCTCAACACTGCTGTGTGAGATCAGCAGAGTAACAGGACCTGGTTTATGTGTCTGTTCCTCTAAATGGAGAAATGCATTTAATAGGGGGTAGGCCGCTAAGTTGCTAGGTTGTGCTCTCAACATTAAATATATAACTGTGTCGTCTGTCTTAAAAGCCTTTCTTTTTTTTCTTTTTTTTCCTGCCTTGAAGAATAAAACTGTCAATTTTGATTGACTCTACATCATGACCTGTCTGAAAACCTGTCAAGTGACATTTTTACTTAATCATGTTCCACATCGATGGATTCCATTGATGCCCTGTCAAACAGGGAGCTGCTGGCCATTTCCTTCCCAATTGCTCCTGTATAATCGTAAATTTGATTTAGAGTTGTCAGGGATGTGTTTCCTTGGGCAGAACATGCATTGAATATGAGTCTTATCTTGTACTAACAGCTTATAAAATCCAACGTTGTGCTTTTTAAAAACAGGCTCTGATAATCTGTTTTTAATTTTCTATTTAAAAAAAATGCTTTTGGGGATAAAAGTAAATTCAAGCAGATATTTCTAAGTAGTCAACACAGCGTCTGCTTTTGTCACGCGGTTGTTTATACAATTTTGGACATCGCTCTGTGCAAAATCATCTCCTATGATTAAACCCCCCCCCCTTGCATGTAAAGATTAGTGCTCACATTAGCGACCTGTTAACTTTATCATTGCATATATTTTTATGAGTTCCCATCCTATGAACTTGAAGTCTCTGATGTGAGTAGGCATGGAAACAGTAATTGCCAAGGAAATATCCTTTAAGGATATTGCAATCCATAATGTGTCCTGCACCCCCTTACGGAAATGGCACAAAGTCAAACCGCATCTGATTAAGCAGACCAATATATTCTATTACCAAGCACTCTGCTGATAATGGGCAAATGTGTGCCAATGCCCTCTAAGATTAGTGCTGAAAATCAAGAGGGGGAGAGTCAGTGCAGAAGAGTGTCCATTGTGTAACAGTGCCAAACAGACAGGAGAACACAGGCAACTGGGCTTTCCGCTGGGGAAAATCTGGTGAGGCAGACAAGGACAGGAGAAGCAGGGAAGCAGTTGGCATACAGTTTAGGAGAAAAATAAAAAGAAAAAAAAAAACATGTCCAGAAGTCCTGGCACCCTAGCCTGCAGTAGTCCTGTCGGGCTTCTGAGCCATGAATACACACAGACAGAGTGAGAGATAGAGAGAGAGAGGGAGAGAGAGAGAGAGAGAGAGAGAGAGAGGAAGAGAGAGGGAGAGAGAGAGAGAGGAAGAGAGAGGGAGAGAGAGACACAGAAAGAGAGAAAAAGAGAGAGCGAGGGAGAGAGAGACAGAAAGAGAGAGAGAGGGGGGAGAGAGAGAGAAAAAGAAAGAGAGAGGGAGAGAGAGACAGAAAGAGAGAAAAAGAGAGAGAGAGGGAGGGAGAGACAGAGAGAGATGCAAAAAGAAAGGTGCAGCTGATATGCGTCAGGGCATATAGTCAGAGAATAAAAAAGTTTTATTCATTAATTTCATCAGTCTGGTAGTTTTATAATCAACTTTATAACTTTCATTACAATTCTGAGAAGTTGGAGCATAATGAGTGTAGCTATACAATATATGCAAGATGTAATCTGTATTTTATTGATTCATATTTTTCTCCCACGATGGCCATCAACAATTAACTGAACCTAGCACAATAGAAACTGATAACATAGAATTCCTATCTGTAACCATCACGACTCAAGGTGCTTTTAAACGATATGCTCGTATATTGAAATTTCTTTGCATATTTTCCTTGACTTGTTTATGGTTTACTGAGCAGGTCACTTTCTTGTTTGCTTGAACAGCTGCTTCAAAGCTAACCTTTTTTTTATTTTTTTCCCCCTCCAAAAAAAGAGGTTTTGAGGACAAGTCCGGCACGGCTTGCTGTCAATTTCCTCATTGTTTTCGAGGCTTTTTAATGACCTCTTCCATACCCTTTCACTGAGGTCACATGAATAATTTATTCTGGGCTTTAGCCTGGCTATGACATGTAAATGTTTGATGCCCAAGGGCTTTTTCTGAACATGTTTTATTCCCCGAGTGCATCCCCCTGACAATGGCATCAGCCATGAGCAGTTTATGTGTGAAATTACTAAAGACTCTATCCACTCTGTGTTTCCCTCATGTCTGCAACCTCTCTCCTCCCCTCATTCACCTCAGTGTCTCAGTCACTGTCTCTTCCTCTGGTTTTATCTCCTGCTTTTCTTTTTTCTTCTCTTTACTTTTCTTTTCTTTTCTTCTTGTTTTCTTTTCTTTGCTTTTCTTTTCCTCTCCTTTTTTTTTTCTTTTTTCTTCAAACACGCTCGTTATTACCAATTTTCACTGTGTATTTACAAAATATTTTAATGCATTTACGTTCGTCCTTTTGGGCACATGTTTATTTATCATGTGCAGTTATAAAATTCAATTAAAAGCAATTTTTACTTTTTTTTCCCCCTCGTCACTGTTACTGGTTTCTGTGCCAACCGCCTGAGAGTGAGAGAGGTAAACATGGAAACCAGAAGACATAAAAGTGCCTAATTGAAAGAGAGTGGTTCAATGCCACCTACCTAGAACACTGAAGGTGAGGAACTTCCTCCTCCGCAGCCATCCCCAGTCCCCTCGTGTCTGGCATCCTTTAATGTCTTTAGCTCTCCTTCAGATTGCTCGTTTGAGGAGCAGCTGAAGTGTTTTACTTTAGAAGGTTTCTGATCTGACTTTTTTTGTTCTTCAAGGACTTTTCTCCCGCTGCCAAGAACTGTCAAACAGGAGCATCGCAGTATAAAGAGGTGAGAGGACACCAATTAGAAAGCCATCTCTGGCCAGGGGAGCCAACAGCACAGCTTGCCACAGGAAGTGGGATGCCTGACTTCCTGCTTGGGGTCACAGCTGTTTATAGAGGGACTGATATTGCCAACCAATACATGAGCCGTTTAGCGCACTGAAGGAGGCCGGGCTCATTTGAATAGCAAAGTACCATCTCAATGTCACCAAAGAACTGACATTGTCTTATACATCTGTTCCAGGAACAATGACTGTAATGAAAATACATGTGGACCATGTGGTTGTCAAAGACATCTGAGAAGGTGGCACAAGGCTGTCCGGTCTCAGTGATGAATATGAAGTTTGGGACGTTTCAGGCATAATTCAGTTTTGTAATGTTGACATTTTTTACCCACTACCGAATGACAGGACCAAATGACATACACTAGCGTGTTCTTAAAAAGTGCCCATCACCTTTAGGTCTCTGTGCTGTTCAAGCTCTTTTACGTGGTACACTTTTTCACTATTTCTCATCACCATAGATTTTCTCAGCTTTTCACAAGTAAGGATCCAGGCTAGCCAGTGTACGCTCATCGGCCACTTTATTAGGAACACCCCAATCCAAGGTACACCTTGTCGGTGTAAAAGTTGCGAGACATGGTCCATCTGTTGTCATGCCCAATTTGTGTTAACCATTCTCTGGCCCTTCGTCAACGGTCGGCTTCTAACCACGGGACTACTGCTCTCTGGATGGCTTTGGGCGGCGGGACACTCTCTACCCAGCAGTAACACTGATGTGTGTAAAAACTCCAGCAACGCTTGCTGTGCCTGATATATTCAGATCAGCGTGACACTCAATTTAGTGTCACTACCAAGTCAGTGTCACTGCTGTGTTGAGAGTGGTCTGCCACCCAAATATTATATGGTCAACAGTGCTCCTGTGATCAGAAACTTAGCACTGATTAACAAGGTAGAGGGTGGCTGGCAAACTGTGCATGGCAACGGATTAGTATTTAATTATACACCTATATGGTGTAACTATACGGTAAGTATATCTCATTAAGTGGCCGATGTAGGTCCAAAGTGGGTGTCTCTAGTAAAGTGGACATTAAGTCTATGTATATTGTCAATATATATTGAGTATATATGGGTGGCATTCAGGAAATGTTTGTGAGACTATTGAATGAAATCTGAATATATGGATAGATTGAAACCTGAGAATTATGGACTGAAGTCTGAAAACACTGACTGAAATGTACCAGTGAAGATTGGGAAGTGGAAGTCATCAACCAGCAAAGATAAAAAATAAAAACTCAGACAACAAATTTGATGCTTATATAGGCACCATAACAGTGTAGTTGTGGCAGAATACAAAGCCAGCAGGACTGTGTACAGTAGTAACTGTCTAACTCAGTCAGTAGAGTATCTGACTGTCATCACCAGTACTGTGAGTTTGAACCCAAGAAGTGATGAAAACCTAATGCTTTGTGTGCCAGCTCCATAACTTATGTAAAGTCTTTTTGTGTGTCCGTGTTTATGAGGTGTCTCAGTACCAACGTAAATGTCACAGACTGGCTATGCGAGGAGAATAGTGTACAATCAGTCAATGTATCATTTTAAAGCCTTTGGCATAGAGTCACAGCTATGGGCGTACACAGAGGTACTTTTCTCTTTTATGGATATCCCCTGAGTCTTAGAAGTTACTGTAAAATCCCAGTTGGCAAAGTGGGAATGTTTAAGACACTTTCTTAAAATTTGAAAGGAAATGGCATCGGCTGAAACATACCAGTGCTTCATTGAAATGGAGGAGCTGGAGGAGCTCGTCAGATTCACTGTGAGTGAACCTGTCTCAACGTGCATACACACACACACACACGTTTATACACACACACACACACACACACACACATTTATACACACACACGTTTATACACTCACACACGTTTATACACACACGCACACACACACACACACACACACCACACATATAAATACATATTTATATTTATAAATGGCTAAATGTGGTGATATGTTGTTTACATGGTGGTTTGTGTATATAATTCTAATAAAGTGGATATACACGTAACACCACACACTATACAGTTCCAGCAAATAATCTTGTTTCATCACACCTCGTTCTGGCCGCATTTAGCCAATTATTAACGGTAAGCAGCGTTGAAAAGTGGCCCTCTGAGACAGTGTAGTTTCTTTGAGGGCAGCTGCAGAATGTCCTCACACTACTGGGCGTGCAGCGACGTGACACGCTTAACTTGACAGACTTATTGGCTCAACGTCATGCTAAGCCATCTAGGTACCTTACTGTTTAAAAAACGTCACAGAGCGACCGGAGGCCGCTACCTCGACGAGCTGCCCACAGATGGCACGGCTGGCACGACTGCGCCTCATTCTCTCAGATGTACAAGTGCATAACATATTAACATTAAAGAGTCTGCCGCAGAACTTTGTCTGGGTTCATCTGCTAATTAGGTTGGTATTCCAAACACCGAACAAGGCAATTTGCTGTCCAGCAGAATGTATCTAATTTAGTAATTAAGTGTAACCTTTATTTAACCATTAATACACATCGAGGTCAAAGGACCTCTTAGTAAAAGAAGATCTTACTATGCACAGTGACTCTATATCAGTACCATCCAGATCATAACCAGCTAACCTCACATGATTTATGGTAATCCCAATGGAGATATTAGTAAAAAAAATGATTATGCATGAGAAACACTACACACTGAAAGCCAATAAAGCTTTTTTTTTTTTTTTTTTTTTTTATGGCACTCAAAATAGCATGCTTAGAACATGAAATGTCATCAGTATGTATAGACATTTCTTCCCTGACAAACTAAAACACATTCCTTTGATTTGTAAAGCTTTACATAGTGTGTATGGCAAGCCGAATCTTTAAACATTAAAAACTGCTGACCATACAGTAACTCTTTTTCACTAACTCAGAACACAAAGTGCCAGGAATATCATCATCATCATCATCACCACCATCAACATCATCATCATCATCATCATCATCAGTTGGATGCGTATATTCTAACCTGGGGTGAACAACTGGAGGTATGGCAGGGTTGGAGAAGTGTGATTGGCTCCTGCTATGAGCATCTGTCCATGCCCATACTTGCCCTAGCCCAATTACGCGTCCTGATCCCTGGCCGCCCGGCGGCCGTGCAGTCAAACCCATTAATCTCTGCGGCTGAACGTTGTGCCATGTGTTAACAGCGAGGTCTTTCCTCGCTCACGCACCTGGCCGGAGCTGCCAGGGCTTTGCCCCTCGCTCTGACTCCCATCTCTCCTTGGGCCAGATGTGAGTATACAGGCAAGTCACCTATCCTTCTTCCACTCCGACTGCAGATAAGAGCGAGGCTTTGTGAGTCAGGAGAAAGTCTTTTATGAAAATGCATTTGCAGAGGTGTAGCTAGGGCAAGGAGAAGAACGAGGGCTTAGCTCTCAGTTCTGACAACATGCAGTATTTGCTGAAGCATCTGTTGTGGCTCTTTGGTTTTTGGTTTTGGTTTTGGTTTTGTTTTTGTTTTGCTTTGTTTTGTTTTGTTTTATTTTGTTTTGTGTTGTGTCGTTTCGTTTTTTGTGAATAGAGTACATCGAGGAAACAAATTGAGAATCTCAAAAAAAAAAAAGAAAACAAAACAAAACAAAGAATCAATGAAAGAGTAGCTAAGCAAATATTCTGGTTGCTGAGAAAGCAGAGTAATATTGCTATATTTCAAGTCAGTAATCATCGATTGACTGGTAGACCGTGATTACTACTGATAATACCAAGAATTAATAGAGATCCAACCTAATGTTAATTTAGGAGCACTGGTTTAATCATTGTCTGAATAACAAGGTCCCAAAGTTATGGTTTAGCAAGCCCTTTTTGTTCCCTGAGATTAACCGGGGGTCAGGCAGTGCTCTATTGTTCAGCTGGGAACAGAAACTCATTTGCTAAAATGAAGAATGTCTTGCTAGCATAAATCATGTTCCGTAATCCCTTCACTACAGCCCCATAATACAAATTGTCTCCTGCTTTGAGATCATGCAACGGAGAAGAGAACTGAAAAAGAAGTTCATTGGATTTTTCTGTGATGTTTAAATATACAACATGGGGTCTAAGAAGTGAACCCCTAAGAGTGCTGTGGAAAAAAAAAAAAGAAGAATGATGGAATTCATATTGTCTGATGTCACAGTCTAGTCTCATTACAAAGACTGCAGTCCTTCTGAGGTAATTCAAACAAACACAGAACTCCTGTCTTTTCATGAGTTTATTTATTTGTTTGTTTATTTGTTTGTTTGTTTGTTTATTTACTTTGATATTTCTTTATTAAAAACATTAGGCCACAATATATACTGTGTTTCTACAAATCCCTTGGAGAATTTACACAGTGCAAAACAATTTGTATATAACCACTGAAACAATATTCATTAAGGGCACAAATGTGTTATTTGTGTCATAAATGTCTTTTTAATTAGCCAATTTAACAAAAATGAGGTTAAGACTATCATGGGACTCATTAGGCTAATGTAAGTCTCAAAGTCCCCTCTGTGTATATGGACATATGCACACTGTGAACATGTCGTTTGGGAGGACATGGGTTCAGCCGGATTTGAGACTTAAACTATGCTAGTGTTTGGAGTACTTAAACATGTTGGCACGCTGTCCACTCCCAGGCCACTTGGGCATGCGGCCATCAGACATGAGACGAGACCAACACACGGCAAAGCCTGGAATCTCATGTTGTAAGAGGTGAGTCTTCAAACATCGAGGGAAAACTACTGAGTCTTGGCAACAATAAGGACTTGAAAATGAGGAAATGATTTTTTTTTTTTTTCAGATTGTCTTAGTGAACGCTCAAATGATTTTATTATTACATTAACACTGTTGCTGTTGTTGTTGGTGTTGGTGGTAGTGTTGTTGAGGAATAATCATGAATTGCAGAACAATGCAAGTCTCACTGTCATAGCCAACTGGAACCCTTCAACAAACACAATCCCATAAATCAAAATCCATCTTATTAACTGCTCACAAAAAGGCGTCGAATGCCCTGCTTGGGTAGCACAGCACCGCAGAGAGCTTTTCCCTGTAGGTCCTTTGAAATGACTGAGAGCAAGACTATCCACAGATGTTTGCATGTTCCTGCAGCCTAATTATCCTGGTAACTAAGCAGAGGAAGATCTCCTGAAATTAATCCTTCATCACCTGGTGTCTATCCCCGCACGCCTCATCGTATGCGCTCTCACTTAAGGGTCTTTGCTGAGCCATAGTGATGATGTGGGTACGGAGCAGCTAAACAAGAAGAACCTCCCTGATGAAAAGCTCCTTTTGTGTTTGTTTTGGTTGGTCCTGGAGGATCAGATTGCTTCAGAAGACCCTGTCGCTGACGGCAACAACATCTGCCTTGTGAGTGTAGGGCATGTCTCTTTAGAGCCGCAATGCCATCTAACAAGACATGTGGGATTTGAGTCAGTGAGTTCTTAGTGTCTTAGTGTGGCAAACTTCATCATAGAGATGAGTCTCTCTACAGAGTGAAGGCCTTTTTGTTCCAATTCACACACACACACGCTCACACGCACACACACACACATACACTCGAATCCAGTTAATATTTAAGCCAATCAGTGTTACAAATCCAATACACGTTTTGAAAATTTTCTTCTCGTACAAACGTGATGAAGTAATTTGATCACGGGACATGTTTTTCACCTTTGTAAAAGAAGTCTACGTGAGTAAAATAATCCACCCAAGAGAACATTAGCGTAGAGTATGTGAAGAGCTCTAGATTGCCAACAGCATTCTTAGTTCCAAAAAAATAATTCAAAAAAAGGGGGGGGGGGGAAAGACTGCTAAGTCTCATGACTGTAGCAGTGCTTTCGGTTTCAGTCAGTATTCCTAATTGACACCTCTTGAGGTGCTTGAATTGGCCACAGGCATAAACCAGGTTTATTCAGTAAGTTAACAAAAATCATAGCACACTGCATGAGACGACTTTATAAAATAAAAAAATAAAAAAAACAAAACGAAAGAAAAAAAGAAAAAGAAACAAGAAAGACTGAGCTGAGACTTTTATCCAGTTGTTGAGCAGAGTTTTTTTTTTTTTTTTTTTTAAATGCCTTTAGCTTTGCACACCATGAGTCTTTGCCTGAAGCCAGAACACTAACAAGCATGATGCTTTGAGGATTAGCGTGTGATGCAAACAAAAATTTACAGATTATCATTCATGCATGGACAGTCCAACAAAGTGGAAAGACTGGATTGGAAAATATTGTTAGAAAATATTTTGTGTGTGTGTGTGTGTGTGTGTGTGTGTGTGTGTGTGTCTGTGTGTGTGTGTGTGTGTGTTTGTGTGTGTATGTTTGTGTGTCCAGAGACATGAATGTGTATGTATAATGAGCATGAACTGAACTTTGATGTAATTGATAAAAGAAGCTGTTCCTCTCGCCCTAATGGCACAATTCCTTATAATCCTTTATGCAAAAGCTTGCAGAGGATCAAAGAAACTGAGTTTTGCCCACGGCAGTAAAAAAAAAATGTATTAAAAATGAGTTTGCCTTGAACGATATATTAACTGGGTGAAAATTACCCAGTTTATTCAGCTGATAAGTCAGAAGATGCTTATGGTTCACGAAACATAGCTGATACATTTATGATATATCAGTTGAATATATGCATTGCTCTTGTTTGTTTAAGGAAAACATCATTTTCCATGAGCTTAATGGGATAAACTCACAAGAGCAGATGGTGATACTATATTAATATATATAATAAAATATTCTGTCATGTATGATATATATATATATATGCATATTGAAAGACTGATTATACATAACAGAATTTATTAAATACATTCTATACATTACATAGAATATTTATTGTATTATAAACTATACTGTGTAGTAAATTTTCTGATATGTGAATACTGAAGAGATCATGTGCTTCAATATTTACTTTTTTGGATTCTCAACTCATATAAATGAAGTTGCCGTTTTAAAGCCGATAAATGCAGTAACGCCCCCCCCACCCCACCCCACCCCCACCCCCCCTTGTTTGTTTGTTTATTTGCTTTGTTGTTTTATAATAGTAATACAACACAAATTTACATGATAGAGTTAGTGACAACAAAACACATGTTAGCACAATATCAGAACAAGGTTACACATGGTGACACAACTTGCAGAACTAGCTATCCTTGAATATGAGCTTTAGCATAAAGGAGAATTAGAAAACATGGCACAAGTCTGACACCTTCATATGAACCTAGTACATTCTCTTTCAGTTTTAGGCTTGGAGGCAAGTTTGATTCAAGAAACGTCTCATGTTGTACAACAGAGTTCAACCACTGTCAACTCCCCCTCACTACGTTAGCTTCTTTTGAGTCGACGTCACTTCGCTGTGGCTACAATTCACATTAATATCAGAAACAGATCATCAGCTCCCAACTGTGTGACAGATTGACTCAAGATTAATTTTCCAGCTCTTCTCGTCTGTGTAATGTTGTTTTGCTCATTTAAACAGCTGGCAAAGATAGTGGTAATTAAGAAAATGCCAAACACATCTTTCACTGGTTTCTTGGTAAACGTGAAATACAACCAAAGTAAAGTTTTGAAGTAGATTCACACCACCATGAATCTTAAAGCCTTTTTTCAGAACAACCAAAACATTTTACTACAGAGGTTGTTTTATCTGTGATTAAAAATGTAATCAAATTAGGATATCCAACAAGTAAAGAAATGTATTTATTGAGCAATCATGTAAGACGAGCATGATAACTGGCTGACAGTTTCTTAAACTTCGCTAAAGTTAGCTATAGCAAACCTCACCAAATTACAGACTTACAACAATGACAGGGATCTCACCCTCTCAAAACATACCAACTGTCCAGTGCTTGATAACCTGGACCAGCAGTGTTAGAGCAGGGTCATGTCTAAATGTGATGAGCTGTGAATCTGTGGAAGCTTGACCAGGAACACTGCACTGAAACAAGCTCTGTACACTGCACTGTGAGTTCGAAAGACTTTTCAAAATGAAGAAAGACAGTGATGAATGCGAGGGGAAAATACTTGGCCGCTAACTGAGTACTCTTGAAACGGGGATGAAATTACTTGCCCTGGATAAAAATATTGCTACTTTTTTTTTTTTTTTGTCTGTATTGTGTCTGTAATGTGGATAAATTGAATTCATATTACAAACAAACAACACGTCACGAAACTAGACGCGGACCGATTTGGATTTTCATCAGTTCTCCCATGCTAATGTTACTAGACTGAAACATACCATTAATCAACGATTATGATTTCAGAAATGTGATGTTGTTTCCTTTGGAGGGTATGACTGTTACAGAAGAGAATGCATTCTCGCCCTAGTTTTTGTTTTTTTTTGTTTTTTTTCTGCTGCTGTCAATGTAATGGCCAATAGAGATAGCCTAGTCATCCACCTCTGACGCGCTGAAGTGGTTTCTGGCTTTGAATTTCTGTGATCTAAAAGTATCACTTGAAGCACTTTCGGATAGAGCCCATTTATCTTCGTCTTGAACTGCAGCGAATGTAATGTTGATTTATAATGCGAAGTCTAGCATTTTTGAGGTGTTGTTTTCGTGAACTGTACCAGAGTCAAAAAATGTATTTGTCCCTAGGCCTTTCCATCTGGGACCCCTTTTAGACTACAATCAACGAAACCTATTAGTCCGCCAGAATAAGCCAAACTCAAAGTGGTGTGCGTTTGATTTTCCCTATTGTGTCCTTCCATGTTGTGCTAAATTGAAGTGTTACATAATGAGTTCTGAGTAATGAATGGAATAAGTGATTTAAGTAGGTCTATAGGCCTAGTTCTTCTTCTAGTCGTGTTTTCAGCTGCGATGTAACTTTAATGTTCACAGGCTTTGGTGGAAGAACTCTTATGGGACTGAAGGTTGATCACCGACGCTCAATTCTTAATTGCTGTTTTTCTGTCTGCGATAAGAAATCAGTAATATGAATGTACCCACAAGTTTCACCATGGTTTGTGATCAAGGCATATTTATACCCATGATTATCCAACTGCCTTGTTTGCCATGAAGTGTAATTCTCCAACTAAGCAGTGAGTAATTCACTGAGATGATATTCATTAAGGCAGTCAATGACGGCATGTGTCTACTGTACGATAGACTTTGGCACGCTCTAATTTACTCCTCAGCTAATGACATTACCTGCTAATATCATTTTATCTGGAAACAGCCTATAACACGATGCATTTTAGATGTTGTTTATAACATCTACATCAATTATTTGCATTAAAATCTACAAATACTGTTCCAAACGAGAAACAAACACATAAACAAAATAAATGCATAAAAGAACATAATCTCACATCATGTACCACTCCATGTCAATACGCTTTTTTTAATAGGATGAATACAGACATATACACTTCCCACTCTGCCTCCACCTCAGCTCTTGGTAAAGGGGCAAACAGCAGACAGCCTGGTGCAGGAGGTTGTTTTATCTATGTGATGCAAGACGAAAAGGGTGATCAGAATGATCTCTCTCTGCTTTTGCATTGAGACATTGCACCAGGTCTGATGCATACCTACACAGGACAGCACAGTTTGGCTCTGGTTTGAATAACATAGTTTAGACTTTCTTCTCCCGGCTTTGTCTGAGAGTGATCAGAGAGGAAAGGCTAGTTCTCGCTCTATCACCGCATGATGTCACAGTCAGGAAGCTTTCAGTCGATAATCTCAAAATTTCATTAAAATGGAAAACTGGACTGTTTTACCACATTTTTGTACTGTATGTGTCCAATTTTTTTTTTAAAAAAATGACGCCTCCAATGCATTGTTTCCATATCTGGTCTTCTCATGGTTGTCAGCAGACGTGGTTTCATGGGCTTAAGAAAAGATTTATATTTGTCCAATCAATTGTGTACAGGTTAGGAGATTTCATCCTGAAATGTTATTGGGGTTATCGGTGTATGGCAGTGAATGTGAATGCCGGACGAGGCAGGATTCACAATCATATTATGTTTATTTCTATAATCATGTAAAAATACAAATGAAAGGAAAGCATTTAATGAATTAAAGCTCTATGTAGATAAATAAATAACTAAATAAAAAATAAATAAATAAAAACTGACCTTAAACTTACTGTTCCTATTCTATTTTGGTTTATTCTGGGGGTTTTTCCTTCTTCTTTTTTATTTGAAGTATTTACTTTATCTAGTAGAATTCAATCGGGCAGGTCACTGTTTATGTTGCTGTTGTTTTTAAATGAGATTACGGGGATTTCTGGGTTTCGGTGTTTAATCATTTTCCATGGCTTCCTCTGAGTTTGTTCTCTGTCAAATTCAATTCCCGCAACATCTCACGTAAGCCGCTCAACAAACACCACCTTGCAATGCAGCTGGACAGATGAGTCAATAGTACAGACAGCCTGGGCCCTGGACCCTCCTTGTAGCAATGTATTCATTGACCAGAATTAAAATCAAACAAGTGACTACATAAAATTGTAAAACACAATGCATTTACATCTAACGGAATAAAACATTTGGATTTTGTTTGATTTCTTTCTGATAGACCAACATATGCCTACATTGACACAGAACGATTTTTGTAGTTCATGTTCAGTGATGGAGAAAAAAAAAAAGTCTGAATTGTTCATAAAGTGCTAAAACTTTCACAAATCTGATTTCACCACTGACTTGGCTACCTTCAGGGCACAGATTTGTCTGCAGTTTTGACCAAAACAGGGTAAACCTTTTGCCTTCTCTACCAATCAAAATACAGCAGCATCACCTGCTGTTCACTCATGTTGATTCCACTGAGTTGTTTGGATTGTTGGACAATGCAACGCGACAATGATTTCTGATTAATAAGGGTTGCGATGGAAGAGGGGAAAGCAAAAACATAATGCTTTGTTAAACGCTTTTTAAAGACCTTTCCCCTGTCTGGCCTCTCCACTGAGCTAGAGCCGAGGCTTCTCCTGAAAGTGGATCATTTCCACCCCTTGGATCTATACAAAGGAAATAAAAGAAACAAGGGTCTCGGAACAATGACAACTTGAAAAATGCACAGGAAAATGCACAGTGAATATTTTAACAATTCTTTGGTCTCGGTTTGAATACGTTTTTTTTTTTACTGCCCACAACTGCCCCAACATAACCCGGTGTTGACAGTGCTCAAGAGAAATCCGTTCACGGCAGTACTCAGCGTACCGAAAGCATTCTCTCGATAATTTTAAGAAACAAAGTGCAGCTTTCACACCATCTCTATTTGTCTGTTGATGTGAACTAGTCTAAAAACTTTTGTTTTGTTTTGGGGTTTTTTTAGAGGGGTGGGGGGGCATCTACAATGTACAAATGAGTCATGGGCGAACGGTTGATGGTAGGCATGATTCTGTCTGTGCAAGGACAGCGGAATACCAAAGCTTTGCAATCAGTTTTCAATACTATATGTTCCAGTCCTTACCTTTCTACACTGGAACACAGCTCTACTTATTTGTTACCATGGAAACTCATCACTCTGACCGCATCCTATTGTGTCACATATTTGTACTTTTCTGTGTCCCCAAAAAGCACCTTTTATGTGTTATTGATTGCAAAACACTTGTTACAAGGTCATTGGAGAGGACGATACAGGGATTGTGTCAATAGACGTCCAGGTGGACTTAATCTCGGAAGACTAAAACAGCTTGCTCCATTAATAAATTTGACCAGACTTTATGAAAAGAATACGTTCTTGCTTCACCTCTTAACACTTTACTTTTCTCGTATTTAACAAGTTTAAAAGGAAGTTTTGAAACCTTGAATTTTATAACAAGTCAGTTTCGGTCTGTGGCATTTTGTAAACAACGCCAAAACATTTCAGATCGTCCTTACTGAGGTGTGTCACTCTGTTTTTTCTATTCTTTTCTTTTCTTTTCTTTCTTTTTTTTTTTTTTTTACCTTTTCATAAGGTGAAAGTAAAATGCTTTGCTTTCAAGGAAGTTGCCACTCTGAGAAAAAAAGAAAGAAAAAAAACATCGATGCTTTACACAGTGTCCTTGAAATGATTGGGCGAATGTATCATTTACGTTTCTTTGTGATATGAACCAAAAAAAAAAAAACACTTATCAGAGCATAAATTCTCTTGTTGATGTTTTCTAAGTGGTTCAACATCTTCCTCTTCTGCTTTGACATTTCTGCAGATGAGTGCTGAGAAACAATGCTGCCCATGCGCTGATGAGTCGCAGGTTCTGCTGGATACTGTATGTATGAGTTAGATGGCTTGGCTCCCAATCACAGAGGCTTCTGACACCTAAAGATATTTGTCCTCATTCGATGGAGCTCTTCACACTGATTGCTGAGTGATTCATCATTTTGTGTGAAATTGGCTGCCGTAGCTGCCTCGAAGGGAACAGTGTTTTCTACACAGACTGCAGGGGAATGGACCAAGTGGCTTTATGATTGAATGTGTTTTCTGAAACTGTTTTGTACCTTTTTAGTATATTATAATATAATCGAAGGTTTCTCGCAGGTAGTGAATTTTTAATCGTAAGGTTTATGCATCAGTTAGCTATTGTCATTTTTTTTTCTTCTCTAGAAATATCTTTAAGCATTAGCATACATAATATAAATGTGATACAGAAACAAAATGTAGCCTATTTAAAGGGAAGTTATTCTGAAAGACAGACACACAAAGAAAGAAAGAGATGTCTTGAGTTTCAGTTATTTAATTATTAAATTTTTATTTTTGAAGCAAATGTTTGAGTGATCAGACCCATATAACCTTGTTGCATGTCACACATACATAGGAAACTGTTTTAGTCGAACAGCTCTCAGTTGCTCGTGTCTGAAGATGTGTGCCACCAACATACATCAAATTACACTTCAGTCTCTACTCCTTCAGACATGCTCTAGAAATCAGACTGGTTGAACTGGGGAGATCCCAGCTACATTCCTGAGCTGAGAGGATAAACTGGGTTTATCTGGGATTCTATTGCAAAATAGGCACGATGAGAAAATCCCAGCTGATTTTGGCCAAAATCTGTTGCAGTACAGTTCGAATCCAGTCAGCGTGGAGTATTTTGAAAATAAGCAATTGAATTAGTGAAACGCGTTTTAACTAATAGAATAAAGGTTTCTGTCGAGCTGATGGGCTAAGGTCCGTAGCCTTATAACAGATCGTCCTGGGAATAAGCCAAAGTCCCCAGATCTGCTTTTGTATCGCCTCTGACCTCAAATCTTTAAATGATCTGAAACTATGGACATTGTTGGTAAGACTGAAAATCCGTGTCTAGATCTCGGAGTCTGAGTATTTGAAGATGAATAGAGGTGAGTGATTGGTACGTCCTTGAGATGACATTGAGGGCAAAGTGCCTCTCTGTAGGCCCACACAGCAGGACGCTGTTCACGGCCTTATTCCGTGTCAGCTCTCAATCCTTGCTTTGTCCTGATTTAAGGTACCTTAGATGGATTTTCTGGCATGATTTTACTCACTGTCTTCCATCAAAAACATCAGTGTATTTGTACTGTTACTTGTGTCTGCTTCCTTTGCCAAAAAAAAAAAAGAGAGAGAAAGAAAAAGAAAAAAATGTTCTTGGATTTTACTTGGCTCGGCTCTGCATTTTAGATCTTCTTCACAGAGATGACAAACTGAAGAAAAAAATGTTGTATTTGTTTTCTTGTTGGGAAAGAGATTCCAATTCTTGTTAATGAGCAGGAGGTGACTGTCTGTTTACCAAGAGGTTGGCATGTTTTAATAAGCTCTTACACTCATACCCAGTGTTTAATGTGACATATTTTAAACCATATGTCCGTATATAGCTGGCATTACCGATTTCATAAACTGTGGTATGCCTGTGTCGTTATGTGCATTTGGCAGATATTTTATCACCTTCAAGCTAAAGAGAATAACTATCGATAGTTACTGAACAAGCTGCACGTAACAAAAAAAACTAAAAACTGTGCCAAGCATGGAACTGGTTTTGATGGAACATCTTGAGGGGGCAAAAATTCACTGAATTATGCTGTGGTCAACCATATTGGACACATCACAAATATCAGTCATATGTCTGTAGAGATGACATTTTTGTATCTCTACCAACACACTTCATTTTCGCTCAACCATCAATATGCAGTGAAAATCTAAAACTTATACAAGATGTCTCACACTGAAATGTAAGGGTGAAAATGTCCTCAGTGTTATGACACTGTCATTTTTCATAGTTAAAGAGGAGGGATTTTTTTTTTTTTTGCCATCCATCTCGCATTCTTGCTCCTCTAATAGTGCTATTCTTAAATATCTTTGTTCTCCTTCTCATGTAGATGTGCGCTAATGAACTCTGACAGTTGGGTGGGTGTATGAGTCTGTGTTTGGGCGGGGGCAGAGGAGGGGGAGGGGGGGTTCTTATTGATTGTACAGTGAATGGTAATGAAAGTAGAAAAGCTCAGTAACAAAAGGTGGCACTTAGATGATAAAAATATACACTCACTCTGACAAGCTAAAAAAAAAAAAAAAAAAATTTGCTACCATTTCTTGACAGTAACAATGATTTCTTGTTTGAAACTTGAATTTGCTAATACCTAGATCTCATCTTATGTTGCAAAAACATATCTTCTGAGAGTAATAAGCACTGATAAGCTTTTGGGGGCGGGGGTGCAAAAAAAAAAAAAATGAGAATGTCAAATTTAGAATTATATTATCGTCGACGTGACAGATTGTTAGGACAAGAATAAATCCAAGATTCCTCAACCTGCAAAGGGCAATTACTGAAGTGTTTTTTAATTTTTTTTATTTAGGTTTTGTATATGACTAGGCATTGCCATTCTTCTCAGCAGTGCACTGTGGTCATCATTAATTAAGACTGCCCCGACTTGGCTTACTGACCCTCATGACACTAGGGATTCTGAAGGGTCTTGAGAAGCTCATGGGCTCTGGCCCATTGCCCAGTTTTTTGTTGGGTTTTTTTTTTTTTCTCCTTCCATTTGGTCATCCGGAGTGTTTGATGCATGGCAATTTAAATCCCCTCTGCTAATTAAATGTGATTTGCACTTGAGCTGAATGACATTTTTTTTTTTTTTTTTTTTTTACAGAACGCTATCAGGCACCTTCAAGACAAGGTGACATTCGACTTTCTATTACGCAGGATTAGAACAGGTAGTGGAACTTTCAAATAGTGAAGCCCTGGAAGGAGTCTCTGCCTCTTTTTTTTTTTTTTAACTTAGCAAAATCAGTTATGGTGATGTGCAGTCAGCTTGGAGGAATCAGAGGGATTTGGGGCTTAATTCATAGCTTAGCCATCACATCCCAGGTGTCAGCACAATGCAAAGTTCAGCACTAAATCATTCATAAAATAATGTCATCAATTCCAGTCCCACAGCGTTTGGAGAGTATGGTGAATTCTAATTTAGGGTCGATGGTTACGGCTTACTAAATACATATTTTAAAGGATGTCCCATTTCCTGTACGTCAGATGAACTGTGAAATTGGAACAAGATGAGAGGAAAATGAGGGAGTTTTGTTGTTCAGTACTTTTGGCAAGGTTGGATTCTTTAAGCATCTCAACTGAAGTTGTGGATTGACCTCTGAATTTTTCTTTGTAGCTCATATCAACATTCTCTCTCTCTCTCTCTCTCTCTCTCTCTCTCTCTCTCTTTCTCTTTTCTTCTTACTTTCTGTATATCTGTTTGTCCAGATAATGATACCTATCAAGAGAATTTTATTTTTCTATCAGCATGGTGCGCTGATTATTTGAAAGCCAGGTTCCGTGGATGAAGTGTGTGTGGTCTTGTCTGTTTGGTGATTTTACTGGAACGGTGCTTGTTTTGATGTGTTCCAGGCGGGGGAAAAAAAAAAAAAACTATGTTAAATAATGCACTTTTTTGGTAGGGACAAAAGGGAAGTTATTAAATCCAACTGAGGCTGAATCAGCCTTTGAAATGTTATGAATGAATGAGCTGAAATCCAGGTGAGAAAAAAGAGCGTGCTTTACCTCCCACTAAAAACTGTGAATACCCGTACACCCAACTGAACATATGCTTCACCACTGACCTGAGCCCGCTAATACCGCAACCAAAAAACTAAACACAAGAGCTTCTACAATGATTAATGTCTCTTTCATAAAACACAACTACACGCACCCATACGCACACACACACACACACACACACACACATTTTGGAACTCTTCCATTTACCCCTAGCAGATATTTATCGAGGTGTTTTCTTTTCTCAGAAATGTGAGACAGGATGTTTTCGTTCTTTAGCTTCTCTGAGGACCAAATACTTTGATCTGATCCTGGCTAACAATTTTGACAAAATCACAACTATTAGAAGGGCACTGTATTCTTTGAAAAGGTCAGCAGAGTCTCGATAGGTTTTGAACACTGAGCTATCAATAAAAGAAGCGTGGATATGGGGTTTACTGTGTAAAAGAATGAAAGAAACGTGCTGAATAGTGTTACTGAAGCCATACATATGGATTTTATATATATATATACGCATATGCCTGTGTGTGTGTGTGTGTGTGTGTGTGTGTGTGTGTGTGTGTGTGTGTGTGTGTGTGTGTGTGTGTGTGAACCTTGGCAATGCATAGAGAACAGATCACACTGCAAAATGGACAGTTTTGATTTTCAACATTTCTTTGACCAAAAAGTTGTCCTCAAAGGCCATAGTTGTTTGTGCCACCATGTATTAATCTGACATGTTCAGTGACATATAAATCATGCCAACAGTTCGTGCACGCAAATGTTCAATGCTGAGGCCTGTTAACCTCATAGCCATGTCTGTGTCCATTACAATCCAATGAGTTCTGGTCTTCACTCATCTATTGCACGGATTTGCAAAGATGTGAAGTACATATAGAATTTTTTTAGATTTTTTAAATTTTTATTATTATTATTATTATTATTATTATTATTGTTATTATTATTATTATTTGCTTTGATTGCTTTTTACCATGACAAGTGTTTTCTCTTTTTTTTTTTTCATTTTAAAGCTGTGTTGTTAACAGTCTGTGTTCATTATGACAGTCTCTTGATTGTACAACTGTCTCTTGATTGCACCCACCCCCACCCTCTCAACAGCCCCCCCCCACCCACCCACGCCCCCCCCCCCCCCCCCCCCGCCCCCGCCTCCTTGACGTCCCAGGGGACCTCTCCACAGCCTTGGCAAGAATTATGACCTAACACGATGGCACATTCACAGTCGTTGTAGATTTAGGGGTGGCGGTGCCATTAGCACTTTTGCCAGCCTTGGAGCGGAGGAAAGCAGCAGTGTGCCGCCAGCGTAGGCAGCAGGAAAGATCAATGAAGGACAAGAGGCCTCAGTGGTATGGGAGTATGAAGCCGATTCCCTTTTGCAACACTTGCTCCGCTCTGCATGCCACTGTGAAAGCTCAGCTCCGGAGAAATGAAAATACCATGCGACTCTGAGAGCAGACCGGATTGCCCTGAAAAAAAAGAAAAAGAACAGAACAAAAAGAGTTATACCATGATACAACCGATATCTGAATATTTTATTTATTTATTTAGTTGGGGGGTTTTTTTGAGAAGCGCAGAAACTGGAACGAGGCCTAAGCATCCGACAGGTGAACCCAACATTCAATTCAAGGCTGACATTCCATTTTGGCAAATATGTCTTTTGTAATCTGACCTCTTTTTTTTTTTTCGATTTGTGTGGGTGTCAGCCAGGGCCCCTCCCTCTCGCACTGTTTGGCCGCACTGCTCACTGACAGTGGGGGGTTGGGGGGCGGGGGGGGTGTTGGGGGAGTTGCATGAATAGCACACTGCTCTAAGCATGTTGCACCATTTCATGATGCTAAGCAGTTAGTGGTTGTAAAGAGGGCGCAGTGGTTGGCCTCGCACACATAAGAGGAAATATAAACCACCTTCACTCATCTAAACCGAGCTGACTGCTGCGTGAGAAGGGAAAGGAGGAGTTGTATAAAATTATGTGGCATCCCAACCTGGGCGAAAAGGGGTAAAAAAAAAAAAAAAGAAAGAAAGAAAGTGACAGTGGTATTTTTACAAAGTAGAGAAAAGTAGAGCAAAACAATAATGCTTGTATTTTCATAAATTCAGTACTGCAATGATGTGTATATTCCTTGTATACATTACTTTCATTGTCCTGTTTACGCTGAGCTCTGAAAAAATCACGCTTTAGGGTTTTTATTTGTTTGGTTTTTTGGGTTGGGGGGGGGGGTTGTCTGTTGGTTGTTGTTGTTGTTGTTTGTTTGGTTGTTTTTTTTTTTGTCTTTTGTTTTTGTTTTTAAAAGGGCAATGATAATTTGACACTCAGAACAGTGGCTCAGAACCTTTTTGCAATAACATGACAGTCAATGTCAAAACAAGCTTTTGATTGATGACAAAGTCTTTTCTGTCAGTCACGACTGAGGGAAAAAGGAGAAAAGGGCAAAATATACGATTTCGGCGTTGTAGTTCAAAGAGGGACGGGTTCGTAAAACATGCAAGCATTATTTCGACTGTCCGGTCAAACTACCACAAGAGCGCAGAGCCGCTTTTCTCCTTATCTCAATGAGTCACATGTTGGCCTTTTTTTTTTTTTTTTAATTCTATTTTACATCATGAAACAACCATTTATTTAGTTTCATTTTTTTTTTTAAAGCTCCAATTAAGAGTCCAGGAGAAACAAGATGGCTGCATGCATGCTGTGTCTCTATGCAAATGTCCTCCAACTTGTTTACCATCCTGGGAGCAATTCTGCTTTCAGCAAGGTACCTAATTGACTGGAACAACTGATGATCATGTCAGTCTCAGTAAACAAGGCTTTCTATGAATCTATTTTAAACCCATAACCAGACTGCTGTGTTTTGGAGCCTGAGAGTGGACATACGATATGCCAGTGGCTCACAGCGATTGGAGATTGTGGCTCGAGGCTCCCTGTAAAGGAATGGAAAGTTAGGGGAAAGTGGGAGGTGGAATAAATCTTGAAGTTGATTTGAAACCGTCATGAAATCTAACTGTCCTATGCACAGAGGCTCATCATATCTGTGTCGCTGGTTACGTAAGTGGTCTTTTGGTGACTCATTTAGGCCGAAAACCACTGAGTTTACATTTATATGAGATTCTTACACAATATAATTCCATGGTACATAAACCGTACAATGTATCCACTTACCTTGCAGCACAGTGTAAATCTGTATCACAATAGCACGTTTTTTTCTTTCTTATTTTTTTTTTCAAATGAGGTGATTAAAGTTCTTTCAGACGAGCAGGACAGAACTGGTAAGATACAAACAATTACTCCTAGCTATTTTAAACACACACACGCACACACGTACATATACATACATTTCCACTTTATTAAATTCATAAAGAAGTTCTGGAGCGATTTCTAGTTATCCCTAAGAATGTAAAGAAGAAAAAAAAAACTCCATTGTGAACAGGTCTCTCTCTCTCTCTCTCTCTCTCTCTCTCTCTCATTACAGTGGGTTAGGGGGACTTGTTTAGGGAGGAGGATCAGCAGTGTGCGGTGGGTCCCATCAGAGGCAGGGCTAAGAGATTTGAGTATAAATGGCTGCAGTGGGTCCATTCCCAGCAGGGACAGAGAGATGGCAACGGAAGTTCAAGGTGCAATATCATCCAGTTCTAAAAGAACAGCTAATGACTGACTGGTGGAGGGAGGGTGATGGTAGTACTTTACATACAAACCTTGACTACTCGGGCTGTCCTTTAATGACAACATAATTCAGCGTTCACCTTGGGAGGCTGCCATAGATTTTAGTTTATGAGGTCACCTGAGTAACCTCAATCATTCAACTGTGAGCTCTAGTCTTTGCTTCAGTGCTTCTCCCGTTTCCTACTACCGCTGCAGAAATGCTGGTTTGCTTCAGTACTCTACAGATGTTTCTCCTTGTGCTTCACCGACGCTATCAAGTTGTGGACGAGAGATGTTTGCCCATGCAGTTATTTCCTCCACATTTTTGTGTTTATAATTATGACGAATATTGTTCAGATTAGTCAAATTTAAAGTGCCACAGATTTTTTTTTATGTCTTCTCACTTCTTGAGTTTTTGTTGTTACGTGAAACTAGCTTGTGAAATAGCCTCAGTCTCTGGTTTCATGCAACACAATACATCTCCTCAGGGTAGGAATACGTTCCTGCCATAATTAAAATTTGAATCAGCAAAGAGCATTAAACAATTCAATTTGACAAGGCAAAGGACTGTAATGTCACTCTGTTTTCCACTCACAGCATCTTAACAGCTCCTCTGTGAGCAAATCTCCGAACATGTGTTTAAAGCTAACTAGCAATTTTGTAAGAACTCATAAAAATACACAGATTTGTTAGAGGTCGCCTGAAGGTTAAAGAGGGTTCACTCACAGCATGAGATAACAGAGCCGCTCTGGCACATCAAGAGAAACGTATTCCTTTGACTTATTCGAATGCGGGAAAAAAAAAATTCTTACGACATACCTTATCTGCCCGATGCATGGCTCCTGTCCCCCATTTGGTTTGTACTCGTTTTGTGTGTGGGACAAAGCGACTCCCGGGGGCTACATTATTAAAGCGCTTAGATGTGTTTTACTTGTTTTCAGTCAGGGGAATATATTATCCCCCAGAAGGAGCAGAAATGAAAAAGTGTTGGTATGTTAAAAGCTACAGCTGGCCTCATATCGAAGCACGGAATCGCAATCCCCGACTCTCCAAACATCTCCATCCAAAGGTGCGATGAGACGGCAGCAGAATCAAGACATATTCTGGAAAAGCTCTTCGACTTTTTGTTTTATGTGGAATCTTTTTTCTTGTTTTTTTTTTTTTTCTATGATTGTCCCAAGCCTGTATGAGAGTACTTGACGAAGGATTTTCTATTGATGGGCTTAGCTGACACTGTGACATATAGAGATCAAAAAGAAGCTTAGAAATAATCAATGCATGCACATGGCCTGGTGCCATTCTTACAGGCCTGGATTAAGAAGTGTGTGAGAGAGTGTGTGTGTGTGTGTGTGTGTGTGTGTGTGTGTGTGTGTGTGTGTGTGTGTGTGTGTACATTTGGGGTGGGCTTGTTGAGTGACCTTACAGTGAACCTGGGTAGTCTTACATATTACACTTTTTAACGAATAGAATTATCTCACTGAATTAGCACAGCATGACAAAGAGCGTTTGTAATTTGCTAATCAACAACACTAACTGTACCACCTCCGTTTGCTTTTCATCATTGTGTTCAAAAATGAAGGCTAATTTTGTACATTTAGCCTCTAAACAGTCTTTAAAATCTGATTCATTTTATATTTTTTTTGTTTTAACATGCAAGTTCTGTCGCGTCTGTAAAGAATCATTTCAATGCTGCTATACAATTGCTCTGCGAGAAATCTCTGCAAAGCCTGACATGCATTGCCAGTTCTACTCCCTTGCTGAGACCTGTCACTACTCCTGAGTCGGCAGACAGGAAAAGAGCTTTCTGAGATATTGGAAAAGCACTACGTTTGAGAACATCCTGCATGGCTCAGACCACAGGTGCAGGTCAGCCAACAGGGCTGAAGCACTTTTAAAATGCCTTGTCTTTAAAAAAAAAAAAAATCACTGTGAAAGATTACAATTTTCCTCAATTTACAGAAAAAAATATATATATATGTTTATGTGAAGAGAAGGAACAGTAATATGTTGAACACATTTAAGAATAAGGAAATGTGCTTAAGCTTTTTGCTTGGATATAACGTAATTATGAAGTTCCTTAATTTCCTGCACCAGCTTTCTTTTCCATATACATCATTCAAGAGTCTTTTGCAAAGTCTTTTAATAGACGCCCTTGTATTTAATGGTTTTGAACTTTTCAAAGTCTAATGGTGTAGTAAACCAATACAACGGCACTCGTGTCATTTTCACAAACAACTATTGTATTCCCTTACTGACACTATCATCAGAGGACAGGCCAAACATTTTTAACTAATCCAGCAGAAATGAAGTAAAAATAAATTCTTCAAAAGCTTCTCAAAATAACTTTTTTTTTTTTTGGCCAAAGTCCAAAAAAAACCCCAGTTTCAAGAAAATCATTGAATTGCGTAAAATGACATTGAAAAACATCAGTAGAAGCAGCAGGACTGTTGAACTTCACTATTGTATCCCAGCTATTGGTCCTGATGGCAGACAGAGGGAAATAGCAGTTGGAGGTTTTTTTGTTTTATGTTGCTATGTTGCCACCTAGTGAGTATTGAACCCTGCCTTTCCACTGACTCCTCTAGGAGATCAGATGGCACTAACTGTAAAACATGGCTTAAAGGGATTTGCCATCTTGCATAGCTTATGTCCAAGCCAAAATGAATCCAATGCAGAAAGACAGGCAAAAGTAAAGAGAGGCCATGCTAATGGGTTCAGAGGAATAAGAACTCAGAAAGCCACGAGGAGCAGTAACAGCTGAAGATACTCACGCATCCATTCTGTTAAATTTTGCAAGCTTGGCTCTATAATAAATAGCTGTGATAGATTTTCAGCTACTTGTTTTTGTTCAGTGCACTCCTGCCGGAGTGCAGCAAGACTAACATAGAGTCAGTAGACACGCTGGACAGATTTCAATACATTTTTAATCGGCAGACTGTGTGTTACTTGACAGAGAGCATTATAGCTTGACAAACTGCATTAATCTGGAAAAAAAAATATATATATATAAAAATATATATAATATATATATAATATATATATAAAATATAATATATATAATATATATATACCCAAACACACACATAAATGTTAATAGTTTAATAGGCATTGCTTTTTTCCTTCACAAGGGATGTTGGCAAATTCAATCAGATGTGGATTTCTGGATTTTTTTCAAACCTTAGGTATGGCCTTCCAAGAAACTCAAAAAGTGTGTTTACCCTAGAGTCTCTGAACACCGTAAAAAAAAAAAATCATTTATAGTACCTTTTAGAGTGTGTGTGTGTGTGTGTGTGTGTGTGTTTGTTTATTAACGATGATTATGCTTTAATGACTTTTGAGAGGTTGAGAGATTCTAAGAATATGTGATAAAAGCCCTAAATGAAAGGGGGATGTGCATGTATATCCAAAACGAACGCACTGGACTAGATCGTCTGATCAATGGCAGAGGGTTAGATTGCCTTAAAAAAGGATTAAAACCAAGAAGAGTAGTGGTAAGCATGCAACAGCGGTACATTGAAATGACTGTGAGGAGATTTCATATTGTCATTGTTCCGTTTTTAAAAGCAAAAGCACTTTATGATGAGGCTTGTCAGAGTTCAAATAGAGCGTTTTGCCAACCCAGAACGTCCTGAGTCAGTTTAATCCTGTCAGATCTGATCGCTGTCGCACATAAATACTCGTGAGTGCCTTTACACTGCTTCCAGTGACACATTTTGTCTGATTTAGGCGTTTCTACAGCTGTGAGCAATCTTCACGGACATATTAGATTTGTACATCCTGCTTTTGCTGTAATACTGTTTTAGATGATGAAGGGGCCTCTTGTTAAGGCTTTACCTAAAGGCTGATGAAGAGAAAAAAAGAAAGAATTGAAATTGTATGGTTTTCATAAAGGAAGTAAAACTATGAGTCAGACCTGCTGTGTGCTTGACAGAGAATAATAGCACAGTTGTCAGTATGTGTGTGTGCTAAGGCAATGGCTGCCTTGTCAGAGAGGGGAGAGAAAAAGAGGGAGTTGCTTTCTTCACTACAGAAATAGAAGATCTCCGAGAGCCGTCCTGCATGCAAATGAATTGATAATGAATCTTTATCACTGTGGTGAAGCGGACCATCTTATCTGATGAGAAAACAGAGAAGCAATCAGACTCTTATGATTCACTGAGGTAAAGTTTTCTTTTTTTTTTTCTTTCATGGACTCCAGCGTTCTAGACATTCTGTTGGAGATATCTAAATTACAGAACTCTGGCTGGGTTGATAACTGTTAACAACTGGTCCTGGAAAAAAGTACAACCTCAAAACATAACTCTAAGAAAAAAAAAAAAAAGTCTCCTCATAAAATTTAATATAAATGGACTTAACTCTGCCCCCTTAATTTATTCCCACGTTGAAAATGCTATACTTGTTGTTATACTTTACCACTTTGGTTTCTGGTCAGGATTACAATAAAAGGGTTCAGGCCAGACACAAAATCATAATAAATTAGACTGCAAGAGCTGATTAAGGAGGAGAAAATGTCCACGGCCATTAGCATGCAGTCATTGGATGTGTTATAAGGAGTGAGAACATCTTTATTTTTCTTTTACAAATCATTCTGAGAAAGTCAGCAACTGCTTACAGATTTTCCAGGCAGCTCTCCATCTTATTGTCTACCCATGACAATGAGATTACTAATATTCCCCTATTAACATGATGATTTGATGTGAATATCAAGGTGGATAACTGATGTGTTCACGTGTACATCTCTGACAAAGCGAGTTAACCATTTTTTACAGGTTTCAATTAGTTACGTGCGATGTGGAATAGAATGGAATAGAATGGCCTTGGAATTTCACTGTCAGTACATATTTTGGTAATCTTCTGTGCTACGTTGTCCGTATAAAGCGATTTAACGAACATCTGGTTTTCAAAGTGTGCTTAATGATTCCACATTCATCTTACTCTAAATGGTTTAAGTGCATGTAATTACATTTTTAATTAACTGTGAATCTGTTTCTGTCAATTGCAGCAATTTGTCATTATCATATGAAATATATAGTGCCATATCAGACTGGGATGCATTCATCCAAATTAAGCATCCTGCCTACTTCCTTGCTCGCACATACAGGGGGTTAAAATATTCTTTTATCTGTGGCGCTAAAAAACTCTAATGACTCTTCATCTGTCTACGCTGGCTCTAACTTTTCAGGTTGTTAAGTGTGTGACAATTTGATTACCTCTCCATAATTTTCCTCTTTTCCTATAAACCCCTTATTCTCAATGCAAAATCAACCGGAATGTATTAGACATAATGTGAAGATATTTAGTTAATATCCATAGCCATTACAGCACACCGTTTATGCTATTGTCACTTTCTCCTGAAAAATCTGCGTCAGCCTGCGTTTTAATGGGCTCCGCATGGCACTTATCAGTCAGAGAGTCTGCTCCACTTCTAAACGTTGCTTCTAATAGTCTTTTCTTTCTTTTTTTTTTTTTTTTTCTCCAAAGGATCACGGATTTCTCATTAAAAATGATGAGCTTCCTCATCACCTCGCATTTGAAAAGGTTAGGCCTCAACTCCGAGGAGCACGGATAAGTCCTTTCTTCCCCGGGACCCGACGCATTTCTCCTGGGTCGACTCATATTGATCAGCGACTTTAGATTTCCTCCCTCCTTTCCCTTCTGAACCCAGTGTGCAGTCAGCGCCATGGCATGCTAATCTGATATATTATCAATGATTCATGGCACCATTCCACTTTATACAAGCCATCAACATGGAACAAAGCTGCAGCTGTTTGGGCAGTGGGTTTGTTTGTTTGTTTGTTTGCTTGCTTGCTTGCTTGTTTGTTGTATTTTCTAAATGTATGGGTTGGTTCATCAAACCACCTGAAACCACCTCCATTGTTAGACACACAGGGACATTTACATGGAAGGAAGATATCTCTTCCCCAAAAAAACAACACGCTTCCTGATAAAGGATTTAGATATTTGAGAAATGGTAGTTTTAGCCAGTCATAATTTGCTTTTGGGTTTGTGTGATACGTCGCAACTGGAACCGAGGATGGTTCAGATGCCCTTGCTTCAGATGCACTCACAGAAAACCATTCAGAGACAGAAACTTGTACATTTCTCACAAACGGTCAGATGGTCCTGAAGTTTTTTAAATGTCATAAAATGATTTCAGATCCACCAAGTACAAGACGCAGTGACAGAGGGAAGTACAAACATATGCAGTAGCAGCAGACTTGTGTCCTTGAGGGAAAAAGACATCTTCGGTGAGCGACCTGAATTGGAACGCCGTAATGGAAAAAACGATGTTAGTAAACTAGTTTGAGATGAAGAGGGAAAAGAAGAGAACTGATCTGGAGTTTGGAGCTCTCAAACTGTCCTAAAAGTCTTGAGAAGACAAAGAAAGATTTGGTTTGTGGTTGTTCCACAAGATGTGGTACTAGGCCATATCAAACGATATTGTTTTTTTGGAGAATTAAATCCATTACTGACTTTATGATTCATTTATGCGATAGCTGGCAGTGTGGCACTGAATGTGATTCAAACTGCTTCATTTTTTGGTCTCTTACAGTGAATTAGGTCAAATATATCAGACCAGTTTTCATTCCGCCCATTGCACCAGACACCAGAGCAGTTTAGCGCCATAGTAATGAAGGAGGAAGTGGTCTATTAGAAGCTTACAGGTGTGTTGAACATGACTTTCAACATCACTGGAAGTATTAGAGTACAAAGCGACGTAATTCTTCCCTTACCTCTTTAATCATTTTGCCTCATTTTAGCAAAGAATCCATTCATAATGTCACGGATATTTAGAGAGCGCTTTGATAAATGAGGTCCGGCCCTCTTTTGTCTGCTGGGATTCCCCTCCTCTACAGAACGAAAAAAAAATAAATAAAAAAATAAAAAAATCCCAGAATTAATAGAATATTTCACTCTGCTAGGAAAATGACTTCACATCCACTAGTATTAATTACAAGTGGGAAATGACTTTGTTCATCAATCAAACAATTTTCCCAGACTTGTCATAAGCGATGCAAGTCACACAATGCATGAGGCCCGGGCTGCTTTGTGAACAGCTCCGTTGTTATGACAGGCATTTGAATGGAAAAGCTGTTGCCTGTTGTTCGTCCCATCAGCAGAGGCTGCAAAGCTACCCTGCTGAGACTAAGGTTCAGACAGAAAGCCCCAAATAAAGTAGACGCAAGTTATCGTGTCAGGCAGATTAATAGCAAGGGTTATGAGGTAATCACTGTCACCTCACGTGCACGAGCCGCCAGAGACGAGTGATTAAACATTCGCAGATTAAACTTGAACTTGGTATCCGACGGAGGCCCTGACGTAATGAATTCAAAAGAGCGAGACCATTAACAGGGTTTGATTTAAATATTTAATGATTAAAGGATTGTAAATATTGGACCAAGTTTAGAAAATGTAGCGTGTCATGTTATGGTACAGAAACCAAACAGACCCCCCCCCCCCTTCATACACACACACATATACATACACACACCGCCCCATGGCTAATCTGTGTTTAAATTTTCATACTGTTGTTTATTTATCAGCATTCGTGTGAATACTGTGAAGTGAGAATGAAAACAGAATATTGTAGCAGGACTTCTTGTTTGTGCGAATGAACACCATCAACATTACTTTTCATTGGGTATCATGCCAAGCCTCCGTGCCATCCAGCTTGAATGTAATCCAAGTCAAGACGTCTTGAATAGGCTCCCAATGTTTTTCAAAACAGACTTTGACAGAAATGGGATGGCCCAACCACAGCAAGCCAATATCTTCTTTCTATGTCACAGCCTAGGCCTAGATGACAGAGAATTTCTATGCGTTCTACACTCTGCAATTAATAAGTAAATATGCTGGTAAAAGGCTGTAACCATGTCGAGCAGATAGATGCCATGTTGAATAGAAATATAATCAGAACATCAGAAGCGTTGCTCTTTAGCTGTGAATGTGATTACTGATGCGGATGCTTGTCCTTAGATAGCTGCAAATTCTGCTGTCGTCATCTTCCCGTTGCTCTTAAAGTCGAGGAAATACTGAAGAACTCTTTGGTGTTACAAAAACAAACATCCAGCTGATATTGCACCACCTGGGTCTCGCTTTCACATCCGTTGTTTTCCTGCCGAACAAATTTTGCCTCGACGTGTCCGTTTTGTGCCTACAAACGGCGAGTACAACAGCAAGCTAATTTGAGCCATCAGGAGTATCTCCAGTGTTTGGAATCGTTTATTCAATTCATGGCACAGGTCGCAGCTCATGGAGTATATGCCTTTTGTCATTCACAGCGCTGGGTCTACCGCTATGAATAATGTGTTTGATAAAATTGACACATAATATAGATTTTACCTCCAAGAAAATATCCAGTGTGAAGTGTGAAATGTCAGCTTGTATAGCAGAGAGATTTACTGTGAATTCAAGTTCTGCTCTCTCTCAGGAAGAAGATAGCTGCCACACCTTTTCAAAATGCAACCACTGTTTCGTTATTTTGCCCGCAGCAAAGAACGATATTGGTGCATTTGCATATACATGCATTTGTAAAGATGCAATCAGACATCAAGGTGCAAACACAATTCCGGAATTCAAAGCTAAGACATGGGCCACTAAAACAAACGCACACGGAGCCTGGGGAAAGAGCAGATAAAGAAACTCGCTGTATCATGCAGATAGGGTTGGCTGAGCATTATCCTCTTTTTAGAGAACGGATTACTTGGATTTTTAGGTAAAAATTGTGCAACACAGATCCTGCTAGATGCTCCAGTACTTATTAGCTTACTCAAAATACTGTTGTTATGTATATGGTAGAACACGATTAACAAACTGATACAGAGCTCACATGCAAGCAGACATATGGAACATATGGAAACTAGAAACTCACAGCTACTGTTAATCTACAGCTGTTTGAACAAGATGCAGTGGTTACATGCAGGCTCGGTGGTCCATCTGAAATTGGACAGATGCACTGTCACTGAAGAAAAGCAAAAAGCTTTCGCCTGGATTTCAAGAATTAGTTTAAACATTCGGCTCTGAGTGCTGACATCATCAGTCTTTCCAGCACTTTCCAAATGGACTGTAGATGTTTGAGTCACAGTTGCTGGACCTTGCAACAACTGTAAAAGTAAAATGACGTAGGAGAGAGAGAGCGAGAGAGAGAGAGAGCGAGAGCGAGAGAGAGAGAGAGAGAGAGAGAGAGAGAGTGCGGCCCTGGAATATATATTAAATATATTCAATGAAGATAAAGAAAATATTCATGATTCTCAGACTTCAGAATGCATTATGAGGGAACAATTTCAACAAGCTCTGAGTACCTCTCATTAGACGGTGTATCAAACCAGAACAAACCTCACTTCTTCTAACTGTGCAGAGGAAGTGGATTGGAAAATTAAATGGAAGAGACAGCATAGCCTATGCAGTGGTTCTATCGCCAGGCCTTGCCTTGCGCTCACCAGTCTGCTCGGCTTAGAGTGCAGCTAATTCACATGCTCTTTAATTTCACATCATTGCCTGGCATTTAATGCCTTGAATGTACCGGAAACAGATGAAGATAATCTCTTGAAGATGGAGCGTCTGCCATCTCTTGTTAAGCAGGCCCGAGACCGTTCACGTACAACGTCTCTTCGCTTCATAGTTGCAGCTTTTCAAAAATTTACTTCTATCGCACGACCTTGTTGTCTAGCTCGTGCTCTGACTCGTGCTTTGTTTTGTGTTTTGGCGGCCCCGTGCATGACTCGGGACTAAGTGGTTGCTAAATTGCATAAGTGGTGATAGTTGAAGTGCCGGTGCATGACGACCTTTTATTTTATTGTAGCAGATCTTGTCAAGAAGCCTGGTGCTTGGACACGGTTCCTTGACCGTTACTTGGAAAATGTATGCATCTCCATGCACGAACACCCATTAACACTCCGATTTCTTTTTTCTTCTTTTCTCTTTTTCTTACAGATTTGCACATTCCTCAAATTTATGTATGAAACAGACTGTAGCTGGTTTTAAAGAAATATGATAATCAGACATTAAGTTTCTTTTAGTAATTGGAATGAGTAATATTTTGACTACTGTTTAAGAATTAACGTGCTTCGGGCGCTCTCTCTCTCTCTTTCTATCTCTCTCTCTCTCTCTCTCTCTCTCTCTCTCTTTTGGGGGGGGGGGGGGGGGGGGGGGCGCGGTGAGATGACACAGTGCTCGTGATGAATAACGAATGAGTAATATTTAATTGGACCAGCATTGAGCTTTGTCAACTGCTCCTCCTCTTTCTCTCTCTATGCACTGCCAGCAATCCTCAAATGGGTCTGGTCTCTGCTCACCGTCTGCTACAGGGAAGCAGATAAAAGCTTTCTCAAAGGAAACCTGTTCCCTTCTATAAACACTACACCCAAATCAAACAGCCCCTTCTCTGGGCAGGCGTCTGACAGAATGGGACGACGCTGAACCTTGCCTCCTCCTTTTGGGAATGGGCTTGCATCACGCATGTCAGGGGGAAGTGTTAAAGTGCACAAAGAATTTTGCTATCAAACACTCTGTCATGAGATTTCAGGTTTGTATATTTAAAAAGAGAATGGCGTTCGGAACTCTGTTGTCAGTGCTCTTTCAATCATCGGTTCCCCAATTCTACATTTACGAGACAATTCAGCCCTGAAACCGGAGTTCGGAAAAATACAGAAAATCACCCATAATCGAACCTACAAGTCAGTTGTACTGATTTGTTGAATGTCACTCTCTGCAAAAATGCGTTCAGAATTCACAGCTTTTCTCCTTCGTTTCTCCATAATTCCATATTGACCAAACCAAGAAACCAGTGGTCCTCTCAAGAACACAGTCTGTGTGTGTGTGTGTGTGTGTGTGTGTGTCAGACGCCTTCGTAAAAATAGCTCGTTTTCTATCCATTGATATGCAGTGAATGCAGAAGTGCCAGCTCCAGATGACTCGAGCTGTCTGCAGAATAGACAAGCTCATCAGTTGGTCTTTTTCATCCTTTTCTCTATCGCTTTTGTTCTTACATTCCAAAACAACAATACATCTGTCAACAGAATATGATTTCCATAAACATCAAAACAGTTTCCTTCTCTGTCTGTCACAAAACATTTGAATCAGACAGTGTTTGCATATCGAGCTTGTGATTATGTCAGGACAAGCAGTCTTTTTCTCTTAAGTTCTTAAAATCTTTAATATTACTTCTGTTTGTGTGTGGTTTTCTTTTTTTCTTCCTTCATTTGATTCAGATACCAAAGCAACTCGAGATGTTTTGTGGCTGATATTTTTAGATCTTAAAACAAAAAGTTGACAATATTTTGGGGGAGGTAGGTTACAATTTGTTTGATCAGTATTCAGAATTTACGCATAAAAATATCTTTTTTCTTCTTTTTATTGCTCTCGTTCACTAATTGTCTGTCTTTCAACAGTTACGCTAAAACAGTCTCAAGGCGTTGATAAAACATCTCCAAACAACACGTTGCATTTGATTTGCTTGCTGTGAAAGCAGCGTAGCCGAGAGCTTTCAGTAATCACAGGAATGATCACCTTAAATATTGTCATGTTCTGCCCAGCACTGATCATCGTGAAATCTTTATTCTGCCGCATTCTTCTTGGATAAGAAAGAAAGGTGAAGGCAATGCTGAGCAGGAGAAATAACAATCCAATTCACTCAACAGCTTTTTGCAATCACATATTGAAATGGAAATTGCACCCTCTCGGAAGTGTGTAGCCATACTTCTGCATTGATTGTACATTTCTCATGCATTTCAGCAACTTTCATTCACCGCAATTGCTGTTAACATACAGAGAACCGTAATTTGTGGGTTTTTTGGTTTTTGAAAGTGACACAAATAATTTTTTTGATCCACTCTTCTTGATTTATTTTGCCTCAGCAAAACAATGTATCTGTTCTGGCCAGAGGGCTCGAAAATTGTTGGAAATTATAGTGCTGCACTGCAAGTGAGAGTTTAATGTTTAAGAACAAATCAGGTTGGATGTTAGAGCTTGTGTATAAAGGAAAAGAACAAATACTGCGTGACACACGGCAAATAAATATGCACTTCATCCATCCAGCACAGTAACAAAATCGAATCTCAGAGTAATTGAAAAAAAAAGAATGCTGATTTCCCTATTCGGTGTTCCGGTGGAACTTAAAGCACTTTTCTAAGTATACAGTATTTCTGTGAGGTTAAAGGAGAACAGAGCGAGTCAGGTTTATTTTGGACAGGGAGGTGACTTTGTTCCCAATTTCAAGTGAAACTGCACATTCAGTAATACTCATGGATTCACATTTTTGCTAATCACAACATCATTTGAAATTCAGGACGGCAAGGCAAACCAGCGCAGGTGACAGTGGTTCTTGAAGTTCAAAACACAGAAAAGTGTAAGAATCTCTTGTGGAAACATCCAAATTGTGCTTTCAAATGCATTATATGCAGAAGTGACAGCCAGGCACAAAATTACAAAATGCGCTCTAGCAGACACCAGCAGGAGGGCTCCAGTGTAGCTGATGGTCTATGGCATTAGACAAACAGCAGCCTACTAGAATGATATGAGAAACTGCTCACAAAAAAAAAAAAAAAGAAAAAAAAAAGTTTTTGAATTTTCTTCAAAAAATCTGTTATTGCTGTTATTGCCTCAGTTATTCATCAAGAGTCAAAGTGGGCTCGATGATACTGTAGCTTCGCAACCTTGTCACAAAGGCCAGTTAGCCTGATCTCGTGGAAAAACGTCAAATATTGACATTGGAAACCATGAGTGTTCAACATAGAATCCAAGGTACGTTCATTTCATAACTGCACAAAATGTCACTGAAATGGTCGACTGAAAATTTAGAAAGTTACAATCCATAACCATAACTTTACCAACTGCCAACGCTTTTCATACAACCTCGTTTGCAGAGGTTTTCTTTTTTTTCTTTTTTTTTTTTTCCTGAATGAAATGACATTTGTGAGATCAAGGAGGGCTGAGAACGTATGAAGTGCGGCTCAGAGGACAAAGTGGTAAATATTGGTTGTTGACAAAAATATGTGAAATATTGATGTTTGATTTGTTTGCTCTGAAAGCAGCCTGGTACAGTATGTTCACAGTGCTATTGACATTTCACCACATCTGTTTCCTGACATTGTCCTTTCTTTTTTCTAGCTACAACCCTGCAACATTTCTGTTTCACATGGGCAATATGTCACGTCAAGTGCAAGACACCTTCCCTATAATTCACCAAATTATCATAGCTACCACTTACCCACACATATTAGAAACTGGTTCAAAATGCTGACAATGAATTGTGCAGCAAATATAGACAGTAGACATTTTTCAACTGTATAAAATGCTATTGTATTTATTACTAATGCTGTTCTGCTTTTGTTAGATGTCAATAAACTTTGGACACATCTGCAAGAACTTTTGGTGAGTCATGTCACTTTTTAGGAATTGTATTCTTTTAAACCGTCGGACTGTCATGCTGCAACTCAATGTATGACAACATGACGAAACAAAAAAAAAAAAACATGAAAATATGTTTTAAATGCACCTGACTGGTTTGAAAGCTGTAACTATAAAGAAAGACAAAGATTATATAGGAAGATTAAAGTATGCATTCGACAATAAGCAGAACACTGGTCGCTGAAACAGTCGTTAGCTGTCGCCATAGAGATATTAACCCTCAGAATAGCCACAGTTAATTTTATTTGTTGCTCCTGACTAAACCTACCACTCTGTGGGTGGTGTCAAAAAAAACACAGAGTAAAAAAAAAAATGTGGAGAAACTGTATTCATAATACAAAAATGTATTCCATAATGAATAACACGAAGAGAAATGCTTTTAATTGCTCCCAGATGCCATTTCACACTTTTCGCACTTTTCATTAAAGTATAACCAGAGGGTGCCCTCAATAAACATGACAATCCAAGGGCACTGACTGGTATATGAAAGCTTGGTAAAGTCTGACAACATCTTTATTTCTATCACAAACAAAAAAATTAATCATTTACACTTAGTCGAAGTCTTTGTATAAACACCCCTTTTAAAGTGATGCCCATTATTATTATTATTATTATTATTATTATTATTATTATTATTATTATTCAGAACACTGGCAATGGTTTTTGCCTGCTCAACCATCAAACTGCTCCTTAGTCAGGTTGCTGAGTGTGCCTGTGGTATAGATACCCTTTGTCTTTTGCTCATTTCAGTCCTCAGTTCTCTCTCCCTCTCTCTCTCTCTCTCTCTCTCTCTCGATGTAGAAGATGACTGTTTCAGGCACCCTGAACCCCAAGCCATTGTGTGATTCTGACGTGGCGTTTTGGCTTTGCACACTGATCAATATTCTATGAATTTTTGAAGCTCATTTAGTGTTAGGCAGATAGTCCCTGCAAATGTGTCAGCACACTGGGACTCCTTCATGCCATCCACATCCATACGGTTCTACAGAATATGGAAGAATATGGATGACCTATGGAGTTAACACAGTGTCATTGCATTGCTTGTTGATGGTATCATATATAAAAGACAATATTAATTATTTGAAAATACTATATATGAGAGATTTTATCACCAGTGAAATGCATAGAATCTCATATAATCATACGCCAATGAGTTTTCATGCTTTAAAAATGTTGTTTGCAGATTGTGTCATGCATGCTTAGGGAAACAACCGTCCCAAGGTTCTTAAGTAAAGAAAAAATCGATGTTACTGTAAACCATATCTCATGCTCATTAGTTCTGCTTACATGTTGTGCACGTACCAACAGTTAGTTCTGCATTTCATGGAAAAGCGCAGAGAACAAAAGAGTAGCCACACGACAGAACACTGTGCTTACAGTGACCATTCATCTCACTGAGTCATTCTTATTTTAAGTTCCCATCCTTTGGTTTTGCTGTATGTCTATTTTTCTGTATCATAACTCATTGAAGTTTCCAGCTGTGGAATATATATATATATATCTGATGTTAAATACAGTTGCACGTATCAGTTAACTTGGATTTCTTTACTGCATTTATTCCAGTGTATTATGAATTATCACACACACACATGCACACGCACGCACGCACACACACACACCACGAACGCACGCGCGCGCACACACACACACACCCACACACACAGAGGGAGAGAGATAGAGAGAGCATTTTAATGGCCACATATGTAGTGGAATTGCACGAGTTCTTGCAGTTTTCAGATTTTACATTTTATAACATTCAGTTTTCATTGTCCACCTTTTTTTCCACTGTGTTTGATTGTATGCATGTGTTTGTATATCCTCTCCACACTGTGACTGTTTTTACACACAGTGTTCAGAGTTTGGCTTGATTTCAGGTGCGTTTCATATATTTCTTTTTCACATTGTGCCTGTGTGTAGACAGTTTTAAGTTTTTGGCTTGATTTCGTCATGCATGTTTATATATATATATATTTCCATTCCATATGGTGTTGTAGATGCTTTTTTCATAGTTCAGAGACAGCTGAATTGCTGCCAAATCAACAGGGGACATAATGTAAGACTGAGCTCAGTTGGCTTTTTTATCATTCCTCTCCATTTTAGAGTGTTCATCTTACAATATGTGCCGAGATACTTAGAGCTGAATTGCTTATTGGCTAAACCGAATCTAAAGAAAGGCAACATAGCATGTAATTACACACGCTGGCGTGCATCATATCTTCGTTACAAACGTTTTAATTGTGTGCGCGTGTGTGCGTGCGCATGCACGCGCATGTGTGTGTGTGTGTATGTGTGTGGGTGTGTGTGTGCACCCTTTCACAAACCTATCTGTTTCTCGACACGTTTTTGGATTTCCCAAGAGGTAGCGACCGCGACCTGATCGTAGTCTTGGGCATCTGATCAGGATATTAACCCAGAGGTTCTGGAAACGAGTGTAATGATTAGGGGTGTACTTTACACCTCGAAAAAATAATCACATCATCATGTGTCATTAGTGGCTTTGCCCTCCAAGGGGAAACACCGGTGTCACTGTGACTGCAGGACTGAAATGAATTCCAGAACTCCATCAAGAGAGGAGGCTTTGATTTCCTATAACTACATGTGAGAATTTATGGATTAACGGTGGTGTAATTTATGGATTACATGTATGAATGCCGATGAGTAATTACATATTCCGTCGGTTTCTGATTTGAGTAAATGCCGTTTTCTTGATCAGTTCACAGTGTTTCTACCACGTCATCAAACTCTTCTTATTCACATCCATTAGTTTACTTTATCGAAACGATAATCTTCATTCCTCCGCTTTAATTTAGTTATGGTTTAGTCAGCTATGAAGAGCGCTCTTTTACGTTTCAAAACCTGCAGCACTACGGACAGAATTGCCTGATTGCAGCCGGATGCACACGTGCTTCCTAAACAGGTGATTACGTGGCTTGTATCCATTACTGGTCTGATCTGACCCTGGATCATACAGTTAGTCAGGGACTCTTGTTTGCAGCCGACATGACACCCACTGACTTTCTGTTGGCTCGTCCAAGCCTTCTCTATGGATCTCATTTGTAAACAACGCACGTGGGGAGAAAGCACTCTACATCATGTGTGCAGCAATTTTGTGTTCCTGCCTAACGGGACTGACAATTTGAAAATTTGTGTTAAAACTGACATGTTTTTTTACGGGTAAGTTTGAGACACGGGTCTTTGTGACCTTGAGTGCCATGCACCAAAGGTCGAATCTTTTCCTGCGCACTGCCTTTACGCAAGGCCTGTCATCGCACAACCATTAACAACCACCAGACCAAACCAATCACTCATCGATCTGCTCAGGTCAAGCTGAGCAACACAAACCAAACTAAACCATTAACCAGATGCAGTACTGGTGATTCAGTGAGATTGCCCAACATTGAGATTCTACTGCAGAGGAAAAAAAACACGTTATTCTTTTGTGCGTGCGTGTGTGTGTGTGTGTGTGTGTGTGTGTGTGTGCGCGTGTGAATGGTAATGATTCAGATAACCCGAGAAATGTTTCTGTGTTTGTTGAAAGGTGCAGTAGCTCTTAGCAGGGCCTTGCTGGTTATTGCTGACAGTTAGCATCTTAATTTAGCCACTAGGCCACAGCTGTCAGTGAAATGGACTTCAGCTGGTTGAATGCCCTTTAGGAAGAGATGGGAGACTCAGAAATATGCTTTGAGACATTGCCATAACATTGGTACAAGTACCTCGGTTGTGGCAACACATGCCACAGTTCATTTGAATCATTCGCACACATTGCTCTTCCCTTAAGAAACACTTCCCTTTGGCAGACAACACTTTAATGTGGACGGGAATACAGACAGAATGGACCATGTGTGCATCTTAAAAGGATCATTGGTGTTTATGGCATAAATCTGTGAGTCATGGCGATGCAGGTGCACACAACAAAGAGGACAAGATAGTCAGGAAAGACGAGAGGACAAGAAGAATGAAGATTGTAACAGTTCTTTCACATTTAACTAACTCTGTTTTTCAGAAATGAGAAATAAAAAAACTGAAAAATGAAAAAGAGTGAAACCTGATGGGGTTTTTTTTTTTTCAGTCTCTCTTTTGCCTTAAATCTGAGCAAACATCTGTGGTCTACACATGGATGAGAATGACTCTGTTAGTTTTAAAGCAGGCTTTAAGTTAACTCTGAAACAGTGCTTATTGCTCTGTTATCCACTTTTGCAATAATGAAAAGCATGAACTGAATCCGTCAGGGGAGATTATGGGAATGTGATTACTGTTGTCCTTTTGCCAATGTAGATTAGTATCCACGGGGATTACAGTCAGCCTATTCGGATGCGTATTACCTTTTTTTTTTTTCCTTCCAGGAAACATTAAAGAGGTTGGAAGGGTGATAAGAAGTTGAAATAAGGAAGTGTCATTAGAATCATAGCTGAGAGAAAGAGAGAGAGAGAGAGAAAGAAGTCAACCGAAAACCACTCGAGTAAACTCTGTTTGGCAGTCATCATTTTAGGGTAGAACTGTATTTTTCTCCTGGATAGAACAGTACTATTTTTAATGTTAATCAGTATTATACACTATACAAACAGCTGTCAGCTCTCTGTCTTTTTTTTCTTTTCTTTTCATTCTCTTTCTTTTTTTTTTTTAGTCCTACACCATTGGGACCGATTTGTGAATAATGTATCTTTGAGGAGTTTGGGGAACATTAGAGCCAAGTAAATCTTTTGTGAATTTTCTCCTCAGTCTGGGACGGTCTCATCATCAGCTCTGCTTTGGTGATTGAAAGGGGGATAGAAGAGTTTTCCTAATTAGCTTCATCTGAGGAATTATTAAGTGCTAATATAATGACGTGATTCATCTCTCTCACCATCTGGTCCAAGTGAAAGTGTTCCTCTGGACTTAGTTGCTTTCTCCAGTGCTGTGTGGAGGTAATAGGCTGTTCAAAGTCTGTTCTGCCACGGACAGCTGAGCAGAGGTGGAGTGAAGCAGATGTGGCCGCGCCTGGCACCACCTGCTTGTCCACACACACCTCCTTCGTGAGCAAGTCGATGCCAGACTTCCCAACGTCACGCCACGCCACGCGCACATGAACGGTGAACAGAACATCGTGTCCTGAGAGGATTGTCAAGTGCGAGGCAAAGCAGACATCTCAGGCCATTTTTTTGTCTTTTTTCGTTTTTTTTTCTTTCTTTTTTGTTAATGTGAGAGCTGTTACATGCCTTCCACAGCCCATGTAAACAAGTCTCATACTCTTGTTTTTTTTTTTTTTCCCTCAACATCAAACATTCAATTTACTAACACAAAAACGTTCTTTCTCTCTAGTTAAAAGAAAATCTCAAGTAGGCTAATTCTACCAGTTAACAGTCTAGGACTGTGTAGAAAACCATTACTTCAAACCAATTTTTTTTTCCATCTGCTTTTGACAGCATTGTCAAAGAAATATCCGGAAGAGGCCATAACACGCATAATTCATTGGCTTTTCACTTTTCATCATCCTACCCTGAGAGCTCTCAGGCCATGACAGCGGAATCCTGGGGTCTAATTTGGAGCACGGAATAATTATGGACATTTGATGTCACTGGACTGACGATGCGTGGCTTTGTCCGACTCAACTTTGACATAAACCATCTATCCTCACAATTAAACGAAGTGTGCTTCGCAAAGGGGAGCCCTTTTTCATACAAACAAATTAGCCCGAAACGCATTCTTGTTCCTTAAACTTGTAATTCGCAGGGCACATTATTTTGTGATTTCAGTTCAAAGTCCCAATTAAAACTGCACAAGGCTTGCACTTCATTACCTAAGCTCTAGGCACTTTTCGGGCCATTAAACTGCTACCTGTGTCAGAGGAGATGTTTTAGAGGTGAACATCTGGAGCTCATGATACAGAGCATGAAGTGAAATGTCTGCTCCTTTCAATGTTCTTTGTCTTAGGAGACCAGGGATAATGAAATATAATGGTAGTTCTTAATGATCTTGGCAGCATCCTCTAAAAATTTGACCTGTGCGGGTAAAAAAAAAGAAAAACAATAAAGCAAAACAAAAGAAAAAAAGACTAAAGACAAGGAAAATCTCAGCGTTTTAAAGGAAATAATTTTATCTCCTCATCGCCTTGGGTTAGTTCTCTTTCTCTGCATGTAAAATATGTAAGTGCAGGACTTTGATAAAGTTTTAATTTTTTTTTCAATTCTCAAGAGTTTCTTTTTCCTTATTAAAACATTCTGGTTTTCTCAATCTTTGAAAAGAAATATTCTTGCTCTTTCGTTTTCTTTGACTGCATTCAGCCTCCCACTTGTAATGTCACTATTCTGGTACCTCTAAAGATGGACATTGCGGTCGTGATAAAATATAAATGTCTCTAGACATTAAACTTGCACGAAGCGATACGGTGATTTATCTAAAACGAAATAAAATAAAATAAAATAACATAACATAAACACACGCTGCCTGAGGATACACATAGGCTGAATTCAACATGATGTTTTCAAGCCCATTTAGGTCTGGATTTTTGCTGTGAGCTGAAGAAGAATGAAATTACCTCTCTGGCCACCATGGTGCAAATTCATGGTCAGCACACACAATGACTCAGAGAAAAAAAAAGAACGATTTTTCTTCACAAGCAGCACAGGCACACGGCACATATCAGCTCTCTGCTCTGGCTCTGAGCTGTGTCTCTCAGAAGAGTTAGACTCATAAACACACAGACACTCTTGTTCTTTTCATCCTTAACCCGTGTGCAAACTTTTATTCTTGCGCCAGTCATCTGCCCTTTGCTTCAAGGTGTGTGTATAACTACTTTATTTCTTTAATTCATGTTTGTTTGAATAATTTAGGTGTTCATCTATGTTAAATGTCCCTTTCCTCTGCTATCTCACAACCCCTGTTAAAGTTAGCCTTGGGCTGATTTGAAGGATTCTTTGGTTAATCAATATTTTTTTAAGCAGAGGTTCAACCTAAATGTTTGATGAACTATTAACTCAACACTTTTCAAATGTTCCAAAATCTGTACTCAGGGCAAATTGCGCAGTTTATGAATAATGATTTTACTCATGCCGGAGCTTCACTAGCATCTCAAGTGAAGTATACTCGAGCAAACCCAATCAAGCAAACCCGAAAAACAGTTATGTTAATGGTGAGGATCACCAGACGGGCTTTTACAGTATGTATAATTGTTTTAATAGATGGAGCGTTTGATGTTACTGTCTTGTTCACACAGTTTTCTTAGGTAGAAAAGCCACCCCATCATTACGTCCTGCTGACTATTGAAAGGGAAGCAGAGATTTGTAGTAGTGAATTTTAGAGGATGCAGATTCGCTCCCTCCTCATTTCAAACCAATGGTGTATATCAGTAAAACGAAGATTAATTGTCTGATTAGCTGGCACAGTATTTGAATGTAGACTGTGTGCAGCTCTTCCTGCAGAAATCAAATCAATGCTCTTATTTTCCTCAAGGTACAAAAGTTTAAATCTGAACTCATTTACATGTTGGTTTCATGGACAGAAGTATCCAACAACTGAATATATATGCATAATTTTTCCCAGTGAGCTGAGGACATAAATATCCAAAGAATACAGGAAAACAGGAAAAGATATATACATATATATATATATATATATATATATATATATATATATAGGGATTTTTTACGAAAAAGCAGTTTGTTTGGTATGAAATCATCACAGGAGAAATATGCGGCATTCATGGAAGTCTCTGTTTTCAGCAGGGGTTGTATTCCGTCCAAAAATAATATAATCTTTCTTGAAGCTTGGAACTTGGCGGGAAGACTCATGTGACAGAGCGCAACTGGCCTGTAACTGGGGGCTGTAATTGCCTTGGCTAATGATGTTTGATTCAAGTACTTCAAAAACTTATTTCACTCGTGTGAAATGTTTACCAGTAAACAATTTGGATATGTATTGATTTCTGTCAGGCGTATATTTTTTTTTTTTCTATTTATTTTTACTTGTCGTTTTTTTTTTTTTTTAACACAGAAATGGTAATTACCATACAGGGGAGCTTTTGGTTGCTGTATTTTGTCAAGGCAATCTGACATTGATCTGAGCCAACATAACACAAGTATGTTTCTCCATAGAATCTAGTGGTCCCAGTTAGAGTACTGCAGAGTCTGGTTCCACCTCTTGGTCACCTGGTCTCCAAAGCAGATGCCATATTCATGCCATATTCATACTAACAGATTATCTGACCAGGTTGTCAACACTTGAACTTTCTGCTGTCTGCTATGCTATGCTATGGATGTATTAAAGCAAAAAGCACTGAACTACTGAACTACTGAACTACTTTCAATTGTAACTGCCCACATGGTCGGCACCTATTGCACACCTGACTGGCCAAGGAGGGGTCTCCTCTCTCTGTAGTCCTTCTCAAGATTTCTCCCATTTTCCCATTCCCTTTTTGGTTTTTGGGGAGTTTTTTTCTTGCCCGCCATGAGTATTAAGTCAGGGGGTGCCGTCCTGTTTTGATTTGACTGTTGTGGCCTGTAAAGCCCTTTGAGACTGTAAACAGTGATATTGGGCTCTAAATAAACTTGACCTTGAACTTGAATACAACAGATCCTCTTGTCAGAAGAGGCTGAATAAAAGTAAAGGACTTCATATCTGCTATGGCAAATGCCAGTTGTAGTGGATTGTTGAAGTCGTGGGCCTTTGTAAAAAATCAGTAATAGGCTATCATGAACTTTGCAAAGTACCATAGCATTTTGGGCACGATCCTTGCTGTTTCTGCCAGGAGGCTGCAACTGGGCCACAGATGGACTCTCCAGCATGTCAGTGATCCCAAACACACCTCAAAATGAACAGAGAAGTGGTTGAGTGAAACAGAGTCAGCCTTTTACAGTGGCCATCTCAGTCCAAGGCCGATAGAAAATGTGTGTCCTGAGGTGAAGAAGGCAGCAGTTTCTCCTAAAGTCATGGACTTCAGAGAACATCACAGCTCTGGAGAAGCCGCACATAGAGAAATGGTCTGACGCTCTTCCCAAATGTGTTCTACAATGTCAGCAACATTAAAATGACAATTCCATTAAAAAATGACAGGAAAAGGTTCAGCTCTGTTGTCCGTACATACCAATATCACATTTTGTTCTCTTCCACGTCTTGCATAAGTTCACCACTGTAACCACATAAGGGAAAGAAATGATCACAGGACCTGTGAAACATGTTGGAAATAACATACCTCACAACGGATATTATTTGTTTTATCCATCTAGTTTTCATCTTCATCAGACATGCCAAATATTTGTGAAACTGACTGCATGGATAGTGAAACTAGAAAAAAAATGGAAAAAATTGGGGGAGTTGGAAGAACTTGGAGTTGGAAATTATCCACCTGACTCCTGGCACCCAGCTGGCAAACTGACACATTGGTTGAGAAAACCTTATCTCTGCAAGCAAGACAGTGTTATTCTTCATTCAATAATTTTCAATGCTGTCAGAAGTTCAGTTTTCTTTTCTTTTTTTTTCAGGTATGCCTGCTTTAAATACAGTTCTAATGTTATAGACAGCAAACTCATTTCAAGTCTCAAATGCTGTTCCTCTGTCAACCTTTGTGTCTGTGCCAACACTGTTCAAAATGACAAGCTAACAAAACCATTTGTACTGTCTGTGCTGAGTGTCAGTTTACAAGGTTAGAGTCATAGTTACATATATTCTGCTCTAAGCCTTTCACCTTAAGGAAGCATGTCTGCACATGTCTGATTTTTTGGGGGGTTTTTTTCATTTCCACATCTTGCATTAGCTCACCACTATATTGATATGAGAGAACGAAATGGTCACAGAACTTCATGACTCTCTTATCTCAGATAATCTTGCAATATCAGACATTTTGGAATAAGTTCACTTGTTTCTGAACACTGCTTTTAGGCTCGATCTTTAAAAATACATATATACTTTTAAATACATAGGCATTTCCATTGTGAATATGTCTGTTATCTCTGTCGCACCGTTTGTGTTTCTTTGAACGTGTCTTGGCATCATAGGAGCTTAACTGTGCTGTGAACCTAAATACCCGTTTAAAACAGAGACCAGCATTATCAACACCACACAATGCAAAGTGAGTGAATTAGTGAATTAGTTTTTTTTTTTTTTTTCCCTCATTTAATACGCCGGATGGTCTAATAGGCCTATGGGGTTCTTCAGTTCTTATTTTTCTTTTTTCTAATCCTTTTAAATAAATTTTTGGCTGTTTGTTTTGTCCCTGTCTTCGGCCACAATCGTGCATTTAAACAGGAAAGATACATCTTATAAGAAAAGCCGTACCTGTGGAAACACGTGTTAATGTTGCCACCTTGTGGCTTTTCATGTCCACTTGGCTTATCAACCATCAAAATATTAACAAACGAACACTAACAGCATGGGAGTAGAGAAGTTTTTTTTTCTGTCAGTAACACATATTCAAGAGCTCTGTATTTTTTCTTTGTTTTTGTTTTTTGTTTTTGTTTTTTTTTTCAAACAGTCAGGTGTCAAAGAATAAATTAATAAATAAAGAACTTGTTCTCATTTTTGTGACAAGTCTTATCTGAAGTCCAGTTTGGATGAAACATATCAGTATAGTCCAATCACACTGACAATATTGGATTTATGAGGACTGCTTTAACAGCTGACGGCCATTTGTTACAATATTCTTTTGTTTTCACGCTGCTGTTTACAAAGGTTTTGCTTGTGTTTTTTTTGTCTGTCTGTTTGTTTGTTTTTGGATGGGTGGGTGGGGGGAGGGGGTGTCATCTAAGCGAGCTTTATTTGTTGTAGCACCATGCAGAGCAGTACATACAATTTTGGAGAAGACTTGATCTAAAGAATTCTGACCATGCAGTCTTCAACTCCAATAACTTTCAGGTTTTCAAATAGCTTGTAGAACTGCTGCTGTGCATTACGATCACTTTCAAAAGCTGTTGTGTTTTTTCTCTCCCTTTCTTTTTCTTTTCTTTTCTTTTCTTTTCTTTTTTTTTTTTTTTTTTTGGCTGCGCAAAGCGTCTAAACCCTTCTCGTTTTCTGTTATCATAGTCAAACAGCATTTAGAATCTCACTGGAGATTTGTGTGGTGCATATTGCATTGTGGGTGATACCCAGTAATCAGCTTCTTTGAGTCCCTCCCCTAAGCTGCTGCACAACTTGCTGTGTCTTTATGTTACATCATACACCACAAGACACGTTATTAAACTTTGGAGAACAGGCTGAAAGAATGCCTTGCCCTTGGATTTGTCATTCCAGAGAGCTCAAGTTGTTGCAGATGAATCGCTTTCCAACAAAACCAGTGTAAGCGGGAGAAATAATTTATGTACCGTTTTAGAGCACCATGTACGTTCTTAGAGTTGACACTGCTCAAAGTGCTGTCATGCGGTCCCTTTGCGCATTGTATCAATGAGACGAGTTTGTTTGGTTAGAGGCAGGGACTTTTTATGAAAACAAAAGGCAAGGTTGGGTTTTCAACCCCCCCTTCTGCACATCGCCAATCTAAAATTCTAACCAGGAACGGTGTCGTGGTGACGTTTAGTTATGCAATAATATTTAATGTCTGCAGTGCGGCAGTTCATTGCTGCTTAAAAGGGCATATTGAAAGCCTTTCGTTGCAGAGCGTCCTACTGGCCATGAATTATCCGTGTTGTCACTACTAAAACAGTGTGAATGGCATGTTTGGAGAAAGTGGTACAGCTTGAAACACAATGAAAGTGTCTTTTCGGTTTCAGAGGCTGATAGCAGCTCTTACTCAACTCTGTATGACAGGACTGTGAGTACAGAGCTCAGAGACATTGGCAAGAGATCCCCCATTGGCAGGAACAGCTTGCCTTTGAATTCGTCCCTCTCCAGAACATTATGCTCAATAAATCTCAATTGCAATTGCATCGTTTTATGGCATTGCTCTCAAAAAGCATTTAGGTTCTTAACTTTCATGATGCCCCTCCGATCCTGTCCTCAGCCAATGGAAATGAACACCCTTTTAATAAAAAAAAAAAAAAAAACGTTAGTACAGGGTGTTTTGCTATTTAAATTTAGAATGTACCTTATCCCAGTGCTCTGTTTAGATCGAAATGTCTTATCAGGTTGACAAGCTAACACATTTAGACTGGCATACTGAGTGCTTTGAGAGGTCCGTAGAGGAACTGGATGATGCAACGTACATCTCTATGTGCTTTTCCTGCTTTGTTATTGCCAGCGAAAGGGTAAAGGTCAAAGAAGACACAGTGTCATAAGTCATTTCACGGCCATGCCGCATAGATAAAGGAATAGTCGTTCTCAAGGATATATTAGTGACGTGTTGAGGGACTTTAGAAACTGCACTCATGAAACAGCAGAACATTTCATTTAGAAAATACAGAGTGATGCATTTTATTTTTAAAATATCTGTGGTGATTCTCTGCAATTGGCCTTAACGTGGAACTGTTTCTTCGCTGGCACCTGCTGACCTTGGCAAGAATGCAGAATGTCAAACCACAAATCCCTCTTAGCATTTGCCTTGTTTCCATTATATAAGATCAAGCTTCTGGGTGATATGAGGGTTTATGAATACTTAATAGATGTCTGAAATTCTAATAAGCTTCTGTAATGAGAATTCTTGACTTTTCTTACGTCCTGGCAGGTATCTTTTAAATAACTGTTATCTGTGCTGGACAGTATATTTTTTAATCATTACAGTTTACTCGTACAGTTCACTGAGGCATGTCGTGCATTGAAACTTGTCATGCATAGCTACAGTGTTTCTCTGAAAAGCAAGTAAATGTGTTGTAAACCATATAAAGAGATACACTGCTCTGTGTCATTTAAATCTTTCTTCTCTCTCTTTTCTAAGGCACAGCATTTGCGCGATGCCTTTTCTTTCTAAATGATGTAAAGCCTGTTATAAGCAGAATGGGTTTAGGAGCATGCTCAAAGGCGGTTTTAAAGAGAATAGACTCTCTCTCTCAAGCTAAAGGCTATACAATGTTTCAGCTTATACCAAGCAGCTCACTTAAAAATACATGGGAAGATCAGATTAATCTTTTGTGGTTGTTAAATGGAGTCGGCATGGGTCCAGACACAGAGCGAAGCAACCAGGATCAGAAGGGCCCAGCTCGCGGTGCCGTGGGCAGCCCTTCTGGTACTGTGTTTGAGGGATGGGCTTGGCTTGTGTGAAGCTGTTCCCTGCGGTGAAACCACCTACAAACTGTTCCAAAATTGATTAAATCAACCCAGTGTGCCTCTGCACTGATCCCCATCTCTGGCAGATATAAAACAGAGCCTCAGGCTAAGACACTGTCACCTGTGCCCTGACTTCTTCACACGTGGATTTCTTCCAAAGATTTCTTCCAAATTTGTGTTTTCCATCGTCCGTGCCATCTTACAGCTAAGTCCCTGTGTATGCTGAGCCATAAGGGGATACAAAATAGCCAATCAACATTCGCATGTACTGTTGCCTCATAGCATTTTAAGGCACTCAACAGATGGACCGTGGGCTGATAGACTGGGAGGAACATCAGCCCAGGCATTTGGAAGACGTTGGCTACAGATCCCTATTGTTGTCTTATTCTCGTGTAACTGCACAGCCCCTCCGGCTGTATTCCATGCATCACTCTTCACTCACAACACACTTGGATATATCACAGTTGAGTCATATACAAACATCAAATTTTATTTAATGGGTCTTCATGTTAAGCTATTTAGCAAAAGTGACAGGTCAGTTATTTGAAGGAAAGCTATTGACAACTAAATCGAATACTCCACAAAGGATCTTTCCAGCGAACCAGTATCTGCAGCTAAAGGTAGCTTTATCTCAAATTCCTCACAAGAGTCACTAGGAATTACGAACGAGGGTAGCGAGCAGATGTTTGGCTGTTGCATTCGTGGGCAGAAGTTTGACAAGAAATAGAGAGTGTATGTTTAAAGCTATGAAAATGACATAATCGACTGTCTCTTGAAGACACGTGGTAATAAAATTTTACACAGATATTTTAGTAGATAGTCCTAAGAAAATAACTTCTTGCACGACAAGAGAGCAATCGCAAGTAAGCAATAATAAACACAAACCACACGAAGGACTTGTTAATAGTACCGAGCGGTGAGTGCTTTTATTATTGTCCAATTCAACTCTGATTTGATTAGGCTGATTAAAAACATTCATAACTCTCCATTTAGAATTTGATTACTTGTTTGAAAAAAACAATAAGTGCGAAGAAGACTCAAAGAATCCATTAATGTCTTTTCCAGCCAATTATTTATGAAATTTAAAAAAAAAAAAAAAAAAAAAAAAGCTACATTGAATAAAAAATAACAGCTGCTCCATCAAATCCTGAATAGAAAAAAAAAACACAAAAACATGATGAATACAACAGTCCCAGTGAGAAAGTCCCAGAGAATGGCTGTCTTCAACTGCTTTTCTTCTTCACTATCTATCTAAACAACTCAAGTGAAAAGACAAGAAAGACCAATACAGTCATCCCTATTGATAATGATATGTTCTTCTCAGATGCGACTTCTACCTTGAAACCTGGCTATGCATTTTTTTTCCCTATAGCCTCTTTCTGATTTCTCTATAGTCTCTTTCTCTCGCCCTCTGCGGTATTGTCTGATTGCCAGCTCTTTCTGCTCCAAACAAACAACAACCAGGGTTGAGAGCATTGGATAATTGTAGCTGCACTTTATAAAGCTGAAAGTATGCAGCGCACCATGGAATTACAGTCTTTATATCAAGGTAAAAAGGATAAAAAAGAAAGTGGTGTGTATTGTGTTACTAGGACTAATCAGTATAGAAAAATCCTTTAAAAACTGAACCAAAATATATTGATTCTTTATTCATCAATGGTAGAATAATTGATATTTTGAGTCATTGCTCATCACTCCCTGTTAATAAGGACACACTGTTAAAAATGTGCTCAAAATTTAGCTCCAAAATTTAGACACCTGACCCTGTACCCTGAGGCTGAGCTAGGGATGGGAATTCATAAGATTTTATTGATACCGATGCCACTATCAAGTGGTTGCCCACACGTCTTTTAATCATGTACATGTTTTCATGCCACATGTAGCCTTTAGCCTCCGCCATCTTGGTCAGACTTTTTTTGTTACTCCCACCTCTCTAGAGAGCGTCACATACCAAACACATCACATGCTGAACTGATTGGTTCTTGCGTGGTTCTCATTTGCATAAAGTTAGGGATTCACCATCTCGATTTCGCCCAAACAGAGCAAATTTTGCCCCCATACAACCTGAATGACAGCAAAGCGAAATTCACTATATCAGACTATTTGGAGTCGGTTCTCACCTGGAACCGGTTCTTGATTCCCATCCCTAGGCTGAGCTGGGATAACAAAAATTCCATAGATACTGTGACCTGGATTGGGGATGAGATTTGGGACAGGTCTTAAACGTAGCAGAGATGGTGCCTGTTTGTCTCTTGGTGAACAGTATGAGCAAGACCATATGTGCTCATAAGTAGGGAGAGCTAATCGAACGGAACCAGTGGGAAACCTTGAGAGATAAAATTCACATTGTGCAGGAGGTAAACAATGAATGAATGGCATATAACAGTGACCAATTAATGCAGGCATAACTGTGCAGGTATGATACAGCTAGAGGTGACAATGCAGCTATGCTACGTTTTAACTTTGGGTTGCATAGTGAGTTTACGGATTGAGGTCATGTGTGTGCTGCCTCCAAGCCCCTGTGGTACCCTTACACTTTACAGTCATTGTTTTAAGCTAATAATAATTCACAGTTCACAGCCTTCACAAAGTTGTTGTCCTCTGGATTTATTGCATTTTAAGATTTGGGGTTATGCCAAGGCAAACATTTCCGCTCTTTTTAATAAGAAATGGAGGTAGTTTCATCGAATTTTGTAGAACCCACAGTCAATTCTAATTTCGTAGAATCTCCATATCAAGTTGTGCCAATACAAATATAATTTTGTAGTGTCTATTTGAATATTTTGGTTTGGGTTACTTTTATGAATGCTGTGCAATTTGTTATCCCATTTCTTAAAATGTCTTGCACTTACATCAATAAAGCTGTTAATTAATCATGTGATGATCTTAGTAGAATGTGAACCTTAAAAATTTGTCATGAAAGACCAATTTATGAATGGTCAGATTTTGCTTTGTTGAGAATAACTGTCAGCTATGTCTTTATTATCCATCCACTTATAACAGGTTAATGCATTTATAACATATGTCTTTTTTCCCCCACCTCAAAACCTGAAAAAGAAATTGATGAATTGATTACTAGACTTCATCCTCTATACACAAAGTTAAACCTCTCACAAACACATTAACTATTGATAAAAATCCTCATTGAAATGTGAAGCTATTAATGCATTATTATCTTAAACCATCAATAGCCACCGCAAAGTCTTTTAACATGCCAGAGCTGACCGGCAAGACAAATTAATGCCGTGATTGTATTCCACTCTAAATTTTCGTGGAATTGGAAAGACTCAACTTGAACTCTTTCCAAGGATGTGAAAAGAATGAGGACCATCCGCTCCATTCAGGCAAAGTAATGATCTGGAACTTTAATTGTCTCAGGTAGTTCATCTTCACCAGTGAAAGTAACCAACAATAAGGTCCTGGATGAAAGCCTACCATATCCCCACCACTGCCAGCATTAAGCTCTCTCGGTTTTTTTGTCTTTTGCTTTGTTTTGTTTTGGGGGTTTTCTATCTTCTTACAATATTGTTGCAGGGATCACTATTATGTTTAAGAGGACTTCTTAAGGTCGAGCGTCAGCTTCTCGAAAATGAAGGATGGTTTTAACTTTTATAATTTTGTCCTTCCACAGGCTTCCAAAACATGACATTTACGTTTTAAAAACTCAAAACTTTTTTTTTTTTAAAGTATCCTGCAAACAGTGTCCTACATCTGTGTTTTACATCATTAACTTATAAACACTCTTTCATTCTTTCTTCTCTGTCTTTTTTCCATACAGTTCCACTCAGTTAATCTCTTTAGATCATGAGATGGATAATGTAATTTATAAAGCACCACATTCACATTGTCCTACTGTAGTATTAGACCTGGAATTGCTCACATAGTTACCTTCAGTAACTATGTGAGCTATTGGTAGAAACCCTCTAATAGAAGCATTGTGTTTGTTTGCCTGTTTGTTTGCCTGTGTTTGATTTGCTGGTAAGCCAGATGGTTTTCTGGATTCATGACTGCCAGGAGTTCAAACATGGAAAAATGTTTCTTCAAAATGGTCCCTGATCCAGTTAATTTTAGGAAAAAGCAAACGTTATGGGAAATCAATTAGTTCTACCACCTGTATGTTAAGGGTAAGAAAAGGTTTGTCTGTAGAGGTTAATCTGATGCTCGTGTCCATGTGCAACATGTGCTGGAACAAGATGGGCCATTATTCAGAAACAGTAGGTATACAGAAATTCCTCTCCTGAATACATCTGAAAATAAATAAATGAATAATAATAATGATAAAAATAATAATGGTAAAAAGAAGAAGAAGAAGAAGAAGAAGAAGAAGAAGAAGAAGAAGAAGAATGGGGCAGAATGTTTGACTGGGAATTTCTGAGGCAAGCATCTCGGTCTGTATCTAGTCAATTGGGAGCCGTCAGTTGTCTGTGGGGAGTTGCTTTTGTCATTTGGGAGCATTCAGTTGTCTGTTAAGTCCGCGGGGAGTTGGCTTTTTGTCATTCGGGAGCAGTTTATTGTCTGTCAAATCTGCAGGGAGTTGTTTTTCTTTTGATATTGACATTCATATATTGTTAGTTTCTGTCATGTTCAGAGAAGTCCACTGTACATGTTGTCTATAATTTACAGAATGTCTTCCTTATTTGTTGAAGCTCATTAAAATGATAGATTCCACTGCGTTGTGGCATATGCTGAAGGGCAGTTTACACCCACAAAAGCAGTCTAATTGCATTAGTTCTTTTGAAATGTCCACAAATGTTGAATCCCAGCTCTTGGGCGGGTTAGGAGCAAACAGTATTACCGCAGAGAACTGCTTTTTGAGAGAAAATGAATGGAAACGTACATCTTGACAGACAAATGGCTCGAGCCTAAATCATCTGTTGCAGTCGCTAGGCCGGCCATGCATAATTTCAAACGATGAGCAGAGAGAAATGGGTACAGACCTCCCATCTTGTTGCTCACAGACAAACTCTAATCATATCCTCTTAAAATATATGTTGTTCAGTATGTGTTTTTCTCCAAGAAATATTTACTGTTCCCATTCTATGTTTGAAACATCCAAAATTATTAGCTTAGCTCTCTTTTCCTCCATCCGGGCCCTGGTCTTCTGCCATGTTTTTATACCTTGTCTTGCTATTGCACAATGTTATGCTTTCACAGGGATTACTTATCTGTCATCATTCCTATTCCAGAAGCTAATTAGAAGAGATCCACAGTTTAACATTACGTTTTGTTCTTTTGGCTACTGTGTTATTTATTCATTCATTCATTCATACCACATAATTCCACTAGATTAGACCATATTCAATGGTGTGAACTGGATCGCTGCTTAATTGGAGGGCGTTGCAATCCTAAAGTCTGGCAAAGCTGCATTGGTGAAAAGAGATGTAATACGTAAAACCAGAGTGAATCATCATCATTACACATTTATGAAATGCAGTCTTTTTAGTGCTTTTTTATCCAGTCTTAAAGTAAAGCAATTACACTCAAAAAAACCTCTCAACAGTATCCCTATTGTTTCTTGATGAAGATGACATTCTTGCAATTATAGTCATTCCGTTGCATTTATCATCGTCAATTTTCCATCATAAATATGTAAACTTTGCAATAATAATTGGCTAATAGCTGACCGTTTTTCTGCTTTCTCAGGTAAATATGAATGTGCATGATGTTCCAATTGCTGAGACTGCTGTGAGCTTGGATATAAAACCAGCAATGTTCATTATCACTCAAATTTTATGGCTGCCAAATTACTGACCCTTTTGTCCAACATATGTTCTCACACTGGTATAGCAATGTGTATTTTAGTCTGTAAGCAGCCAATAGGGAACCATATTTCTCCTGATTTCATCAGCTCATCCTTATAATTATGCGGGATTATTAGCTCAATTATTTGTCCTCGACCCATTGGATACAGGTCTGACATTTATTGGTAACAGCAGGGTGAGTGAGTTGCCCTGTAATTTTTCATGTTTGTACTCCTCTCGTGGCGAGAAAGCCTACCGCAACGCAACAGCCCCATCTACTGCACAAAGCAATGCACCAACAGGATTCTAACCTGTTTAGGGGTGACGTAAGCTTGTTAAGAGCTCTTTTTCCACCTAATGACTCATCATTTATTTTCTAAATTATACATATACAACTTTATTCTAAACTACACTATGTTTTCTGTTCATTTTGATCACCACTGAGCTCCTCTCGACGTAAAGATGCTTTTGTTTGTTTGTTTGTTTTTTATGGTATCGTTCTTTATTTTTTCCATATTTTAATCGGTCTTCACTAGAGCTTCTAAACACCCCTCCCAGTCTCACTGACCTGATCTATAAACAATTGTTTTGAACATTTGTTGTTCGTAACATGTAGCCTAGCTGAATTCATTCATCATATAATGTTCATCATTCCATAGTTTTTACGCTTCAGAGGTATTATACAGACTGTGATATTTCATTGTTGACTTCGCAAAATATATTTTAATGACTTATTTTGTAATTTTCTGTCAACGTCTTATCAGAATGCTTAGCCATGACTTCCAGCTGTGGATGGGTTCACTAGCTCTGTATGGGGTCATGTGTTTGAGACCATCTGACTGGATAATCCTTTTCAAAACAGTGCCGCTTTGAGCATGCCCAGGACAGAGACGAGTCCTGAACTCAGCCACTTCTTTCTTTGACAGGATAACAATCATTTGATGTTACACTTCACTTGTAACTAGTTTTAATCTTTGAAACATTCAATCAACATTTCTTTCCCCTTCATGGAGAAGAAAGGGATGAAATTACAATCTGTCTCTCTTATCAGAAGCATTCTTGCATGCTGTTCTCTTCACTCAAACAGTGTTCAAGAAGAGAGCCAAGATGGACCACTTTCATCTGCTGACATTTCAGAACATCAACAAATTTCTAAAGGTCATGCTGCAGCAGGTTTGGCTCTTCTGTCTTCTCTACCTGTCCGACCGTTGGAAGCACTCTCCAGTTTGTGGCTGTGATCATGAGCTATAGCAAATTATTAGCACTAATTTGAATCTTCACACTGGAAGCCTCCCCATAATGCTATGAGAGGCATGAATAAAATATTCAGTCTTTAATGCAAAGTCTGATTACAGCCTTCAGTGTTTCTGTCTGGTGTTTTTATTTCTGGGAATCACTTAGGGCGGTGGTTCATGTGTAAGGTTATTATAACCGAAGAAATATAGAGTGCCACCTCACAATGTGGGCATATGTGACAAGCCATAACCTATAAAAGACACTTGAAACCACACAAAATCATTGCTGGGAAAAAATATGTGTCAGTCACAAGCTTCTTGGCTTTTCAACACTCATACATATACATATAATTTTTTTTAAATGCATTTATTGGTTTTCCTAGCTTAGAAAATCATTGTAAAGTAGCTATGGTTTTGGACACTTCTCTCACAACTTGTTAGGGGTATGAAATCATTCAGAAAATTGTATGAATGCACATTGACACTAAACATTTGAATGAACTGTTGGGCCTTTGATAAAGATATATATATTTTAAGTGGATATTTATCTGGTTAAAACATGTTTATTTACTGTGAACACTGGTAATCTATGTAATTTTCTGATGGGCACATGTCTGTATCTGCACAAAGCTACTGGCTGATAAGGGCACAGTTAGGAGACAGGCTGTCTCACTGGCCTAGCTCAAACCATTCAATAGCAATTCATTCATCAAACTACATAACATTTACCTCAGAAAGCCCTTGGATGCAGATCTTTTACCCTGACCTATTCCAGAGCTAACCAAATCGTAATAACACATTCTCACAGTGTCTGCTGTGGTTGGACCTGTGGTTAGTACGGCCTGGACATCAAACAGCTGTGTCTGCAAACGAACCACGATAAACCACAATTACCTCATTCCTAAAAAACAGTCTCTTGTACCACTGCTTTAGTAAGTCGGCATAAAATGAGCCAAGTTCACATTAGATTCCGCAAGAACATTCATATTTTCACACGCGAGAATGCCAACATTTCTTTTTGATGTTGACCCGTAGACGTTAAACAGACTACAAATTACATGTCAACAAAATGTCAACAGCATGTCTTTTGACTAACAACAAAGCATCTGTACACAGTTCTTACTTTCTCATAAAACAGGCCAGTTTAAATTCACCGCTAATGATTATTACATATTCATTAAGCGCTTCAGGTCCAAGATGTGGTGAAAAGTGAGGGGGGGGGGGCGTTATAACTCCTTGGGTTTGTTTTCCAGAAATTGGGCTTTGATGGATTTACACTCAAACTTCCTTTGTTATATCACCATTAGTAAATATGCCCCATCAATTGGCTGAACTGTTTCTAACAATCCACTGAAAGGCTGTTCAAATGCTGTCTACTTTAAACAAATTCCACTTAACAGGTTTTAGCTTGTGAGGTTTTTAAGCTTTTACTGATGCTCTGTACAGCTTAACAGCTTGAAAGCCATCAGTAATCTCTCTCTTTCTGCTCTTCATCAGTGTTAGAGAGAGTTTGTTGAGTGTCTGTTGAGCATCTATTTGTCTAAGATAGTAACTGACAGGAAATTCAGGATAGATAAACATTATATGGATTCCAAATATTTCTTTAGATTATATCAAATGTAATCTGAGTATTAGAAAATGAGAGAGCATGTTCCACAATGTTAGTTGATTGTCTGTTGCGAGGGTGTTAGAATCGAATACTTGAGGGCCAAGGTCCTACTGCCTTTTTTTGGTCTTCCAACCAAATATGGCCTCTGACTGGCTGAAAAGCATGCACACCTGTTTTGTAGGCAAAAAGCAGCAGGTAATTAAGAGGTGAAAGCGAGAAGCAGCATGACCCTGGCCCCCAAGACTGGATTCGGACACCGTGTGATGTATTGGACTGTATTCTTTAAGGAATAAGAACTTTATGTAGATGCATTCTTGTTGCTAGTTCATAAATGTCTAGTTGACGTTTTGTTGACAGGTAAGTTGTTGCGTTTTGTGTTTGTACACAATGAGCATTGAAATAAAATGCTACCAAAAGGATAACACAGACACTGTGAGAAAAGAGAATGATTTTTTATTTTATTTTCTGTCTTTGCATGCTATATAAAATTATGAGGGGAAAAAATCTAAATGATTTTAAAGCCTCTCAGTATTCGTATTACAAACGCTTTTTCTCTTCTTAAAATCTGTGAGCTTACTTCTCCAGCATTGTTTTAAGTTTGACGAAGGGTTACCCATATAGTCAGAGCAGTAACATAAAAAAGAAAGGCGGGAAAAGAAAAAATCTGAATCCGTTCTTAGATCCATAATAACAAACACAACATCGGTGTAAGCGATTTATGAGATGGTTTGAAACACTGTGTCAAAGCATTGAAGAACTGAACATTCAACTGAAGCAGCATGCCAAGAAGAAAAAAGGTCATAAATTACCAAACACCAGTCTAAGAACTATATACATGACTGTTTTTTTTTTGTCTTTCGTTTCTGGCAAAATTACAAAAACTATAAAGTACAATGTGAAATATCAATATGATATATTATATATTCACTACTGTGTAAACTTTAGGGACATTGAAAGACAAGACTACTAACACGTGCTACTTACTTTGGTGTTTGTCAGCTACTCTGAAGACTTGAATAAAAAAAAAAAAAAATGATACGTGCTAAATCTACTGTCACATAAAAACAGTTTTCAAATGAAAGTTGTGCATGAATGATTTTCTACAAATGCTTTGGATAATCCAACTAAGTTTTTTTCTTTTTCTTTTTTTTCTTTCTTTTTAAGTTGCAAGCTCACAATTTGCAGTATTCACAGTGTTTTTTTTTAAAAATGATTATCCAAGACTCAAAATACATTTTTTGCACAAAACACCCACAGATGAAGTAAATAAATATGCTGTAGTCATATCGTTTAAAAGACGTTTCATTGTAAGTAGCCAAAGAGGACAGACATTCCAGGCCCCCTGTAACTGTGAGGTCCACAGAATATAAAGGCCTGTGAAAAATAACGTTAAACAGACACCATAGCTATCCTTCAGTTCTCTTTGTGAGACACTTCTGATAAAGTTTAGAGATGTTTAGAGATGTTTTTGAAGCCGTTTCCTCAGTTCTTTGTAACACTGGTGTGGGGGGAAAAAAGGCAATAATTAAGCTTGTAATACATTGCATGAATCTGAACGTTTATTCTGTTGACTTGACATTGCTTCCCATTGTTGCTTTATCAGTGAACAAGAAATGGATTATTGAAACCAGTCATGTTTCTGTTCAGAAACAATTTGATTTTTTTTTTTGTCCTTTTGCTTTTGTTTTTTTGTTTTTTTTGTTTTGTTATGCTTTGTTTATTGTTTGTTTTTCAACAGGGATCTGTGTTTCGAATGTCAAAGTCCTTGACTGGGCCAAGGATTCCCCAGACTTATTTTCAGATGTCTTTATCGTCCAGTGCAGTCGTCTCCTTTCCCCATCATGCAGCGTGGAGTCCTCAAGGCAATTTCACAACCACCACACAGGCACCAGCTCTCCCAATATTCAGAGGAACCTCCTTGATGAGAAAGACAGAGACAGAGGTTAATGACCAGTGTCTACAAGTCTGACCCCGGTGAATTCATTCGTCTGCTCTGCACCCACTCATGTAAGAGCCGTCTCAGCGCTAGAGCCACAAGCAGTCATCTCCACCGGGAAGCAGCTCATATTATCACAGAGTGCAAAGCTCAAATACAGCATGCAGTGGGGAAGGAGAACACAAATAAGAACTTAACCCTGTGGCCTGCGTCGCTGTCGCAGGAGACTGCAAAGAAGGATACGTCTGTCTTTTTCATGTCCCTGACACTCTGAGTAAAGGATTAAATATTTCTCACACTGCCAGTAACCTGCCTCACACTTAAGGCTGCATTTTAATTGCGTATGTAATATTTGTATTGCTTTATGTGTTTGCCTAGAATGAAAATGTCTTATATCGTGATTGGATAGGTCAGTGCCTAATCGACATAATTAATAATTATTTATTACTCACTATCATTAATCAACTATTCATTAATAATTGCTTGGCAAAATAATTAATGATTGTTTGTTTTAGGTCAACAAGTCATTAGATGGTTGATGCTTCTGTTCCCAAAACCAAAAACCCAGCGCTGTGTTAATTGTGCTTATGCCATAAATTTAGGAGGAAAAAATCTGGCATATCATTTTTGTGGGGTTATTATTAATGCCTCTGATTCATGTATTTTCAAGGGATCTAAATTTTGCAGATTCAATTTGATACCTACATTTATTAGTCATTTGTTTCCCTGAGGAACAGCGAAAAAAAAAATCCTAATGTTTTTGCGCGAAATTTACCCACATATCCCAACGGATAAGCCACCGGGTGTGTGACAAAAACAAGCAGTAGATAGGGACTTTTTCATCGAAACTGAATTTATTTGAAATGTCTCCGTGCTCAGATGAATGGAAACTTGGTCTCGGCACAATTTTTAGACTTTAGGAACAGGTAGATTGGATAAATAAACAGGACTTATCTTGAAAGTACGAAAATAACTTCGTGAAGTTCAAGAAGACTTCATGGAGCGCAATATTTATTTCTGTCTAAACAGAAAAAGTTCAATGTGTCACTTGTGTTTTTGGTTTCTCACAAATAGCTGTTTAGAACTTGTCACCTTACTTTTCCATTTGCCATACCTTCATTTTTAAGATTTTTTTTTTGTAAGACTAACTTTCTTCCTTATAATTTAGCTTGCCAAACAGATGTTGTTTTGCAGCCCAATAAATTTCAGTTCTTGCATAATTCAGCTTGCTAAAAATCACCTACTCTATAAAATATTTTGACCAGTTTAATATTTTAACTTAATCATGGCTTATTTGTGACTTAATTTTATTGCCTCTTCATCCGAAGTTTGGAACCTGTTTGCGTAAATGCTTAGCCATTTTGCATACCTTTAGTTGATGAAAGTTAATTGGAAATGAAGAAAAGATGTTTTAAAGCAGTTCAAGCGACAGTCCACAAAAATACAATCCGTCCCTATAAAGAATCACTCAGTTGTCTCTCAAATAACCTGGCATTTTGAAATTACACTGATAGAGGCGTTCTCATCAAATGAAAAAAAAAAAAACACAGACTGAAATGATGACATAAAGACTACCTCAGTCCATTCATTGTTCTGAGCGTCATAGGATTCCACAGTGTTTAAGTAGGACTGGCCGTCATATCCACCGACAGCATAGAGCCTGTCTCCGAGAAGGCAAACCCCCACCGCATCACGAGGGACACTCAGGGAAGAGACCGTGGTCCATGTGTCTGTTTTGGGGTCGTATCTGCAATGACAATACAGAAAGGTTCATCACAAACAGTAGCAAACAAGTCAAACACCCAGTCAGGAGAATAAAGATTAAAAAAAAAACAAAAAAAAAAAAACACCATAAGCAGTGTTAATCCCCTAATGACAAAACGAGATCTGAAAAAAAAAATCTATGTTTATGATGCTTTGTCTATATCTATCTATCTATCTATCTATCTATCTATCTATCTATCTATCTATCTGTGTGTGTGTCTGTCTGTCTGTCTGCCTGTCTATCTATCTGTCTTACTTGTGTTAGTAGTTCAGATAGAGAATCTTGGTGCACTAAGGGAAACACATAAATATTGTAAAATATATTGTTTACACAGGGGTCAGCACCACCATAATTGCTGACCAACCGCTGAGTTTTGTTCGCGCACTCTGTTTGTTTTGTTTTTTTAAAAAAATCTGTGCCTGTGATGTATTTTTGTATTTCAACAGGCATGTAGCTCTGTGCTGTAAAATTTCATTACACATAATTAGCCTCCAGCGTGGCCCTTACTGGTTTTTTTTTTCCTTTGTTAATGAAAACCCACTGCAATTCTGTTAATACCACATTGGTGGAGTCAGCTCATTGTTATTGTTGATTTTAAACATAATCACTAGAGGGCGCTCAACACCAACTAACTGTAGTAGGTTGTTATTCACATTCCGCAGAGATAAAGTAATGATTCCTTCACAGGAGCGGACATGCCTATTGAAGCAATAACATTTCTAATTACTTCCCGTCAAACCACACTTAATGAAGGCTATTATCTTGTGTCCAGTGCTTATTTTATATTAACGGATTTCATAACAGCGTGAGCCTACCTCTCCACACAGTCTGAAAGACGTGAACAGTGATTAGAAGCTGGAGCGTCATGGCCTCCCACTGCATACAGGAAACCGTTGTATGTGGCCACGCCTACTCCTCCTCTCCTCTTTGCCATTGGTGCACACATGCTCCACTTGTTGGTGTGGGGATCAAAACATTCCATCGATCGGAGGCAAGAGCTTCCATCTCGGCCACCCACGGCAAACAACCTGGGAAAAAAAGGAAAGATACAGGCATGAAGATAGCTATAGATTAGATTTTTTGCACTGATGGTCGTATTTCACATCGGCATGAATCTATGAAAGCCGGCGACACGGAGTGAATTTTGTGACCCGAGAACGGAGATGTCCTGAGGGAGTTTCAGTCAATGCTTTCTGTAAAACATAAAGCTCGATCTCCGTGTTTTTCTTTTTGATAAAACAAACCATCTCCTTGTCGTCTACTGGTTTCTGAAACAGCAGCAAGTTGAAGACATGTAAAAGACACGGGAGACCTGAAGGTCTCCAATCCCATTATTTCCCTGGCAGGGCATTTCAGGGCAACACAGGCCATTGGATAAAGCAGTTAATTCAGTCTCTGATTTTTTTCTATAGACGCCACAAGGGAAGACAAATATTTGCACAATAATATGCAGCGCAAATTGGATATAACTACCGGCACAGTTAAAATTAAAAATAAATGTATTATACTGGTGATACAGCTGCAAACACAGTATCCTACTCAGATGACTTTATTCCATTATTCTTTTTCATTAAATAACAAAACAATGTATGGTATTATTACCCACCGTCGTAGCAGCGGAGCAAAATTGTTATGCGCAATCATTTTTTCAATAAGCTTTTCATAATAAGCTTTTCACTAATCGTAGTCAGATCCCCTTAAATGAATATCATTTGGATCCGTACTCGGTTTGAATCAAATCGCCGACACCTCATTTCACGTTAACGGCACAGTAACTGATAACAAATTTGCTGTTTAGGGTGGTGAAATGCCACAGAATACGTGTCGGTATCATTAATTATAAAGGTCCCTTACTTCCCGTTGAGTGCGGTGACTCCCACTGTGCTGCGGGGGGTGGACATGCTAGCCACATAATTCCACTGCCTGGCCTGGGGGTCCCACCTTTCCACTGTATTCAAATAGCTCCATCCGTCATGGCCCCCTACAGCATACATGGGGCCTTCCAGCACTGCGATCCCTGCACGGGCCGAAAAAAAGCAGAACAGATAGTCAGACAGCTGTGATTTTTTTTTTGTCTGCTTCTGATTCTTTGAGTCTTTTGTGTAAAATGTTGAGAATAATGAACATGGAGAATGCCTTTGCCCATTCCATTGTACTAATAATGGCAGCAAAATGTCAGGGCCTGAGAGTGGCTGCACCGTAATATGAATTAAAATGAAAATCAAAGAGCTCTCTTTCAAACAATGCATTGAGAATCAAAAAAGATTTCCCAGTAGCAAGACCTTGAGGACAAGTGTAGACACTGGAGAGTGCATTAGTTATTCATACCATATCCCATTTCCTCCACATAAAAGGTCCCTGGCGTTTCTGGTTATAGCCTATATCTCAAGCTTTTGCTTTTCACTTCTTGTTGTGTAAATTGTCCCCTTGACCGACAATTTCAAATGACTCTGAAATTGCAATGTACTGCAAACATCCCTGCGCTTAGCTCCAAGCGCTGTTTTTTATGAGGGAGCAGTAAATAAAGTCAACACTCTTCTTACTCCTCTTTTTTCATTGTTCATTGTTTGAAACTGTCAGAGATGTATGTGACCACCATTTTGTTGTTGTTGTTGCTGTTATTGTTGTTGCTGTCCCAGCACTGCCTATCACTTTGATTATGTTTATGAAAACCAGTGGCAGAACGGAGGGTCAGGATGTGAGCTTTCGGCACTTTGATTTGAACATCACGTTATTGAAACGGTAATATTTTTCGTGTTTAATGGGTATGTGTTATCGTCTGATCAGCTGTCCAGTGCAGCCCATTGGAATCAGTACCAGTGCTGTTTTCTGTAAATAAGCTTGTGACTGATGTCAGCGTATATAATCCAGGTTGCGAGCCTGTTTAGCTGTACTACACTGAGCTCTGTATTGACGTCTTTGTTAGTTGTTACTTCGAAAGCACAGCGCTTTTAAGACCATCGTATTTCTTAATTAGATGTGTGGTAAATTATTGATCTTGTTTCATTTGCCTGTCAGCATTCATTTCAGCCTTTGGCAAAGATGTAGGGTTTATTGTCCCTGGCAGTAGACTCACTACAGTGGCAACTGGTAATTTTAAGCTTTCCAAAAACTCCTGGATTACAGTTATACCATATATTGTCCGTATCATATCTCTTAGACTGAGAAACTTAAATGTCCAAATAAATTCAATTCAACTGCTCCTTTTTTCCCCCTGAGAAAGGAAGTGATTCATCTAAACAACTAAATGTCAGTGGGCTCTCGGGGAGTTTATAAGAATTGTTAAAGTTCTATTCGAATGACTCGTTGCTGTTGTTTGAAAAAAACACGTAAATATTCAACGAGCAGGAAAAAAAGCGAAAAAATGTTTACTGTTGGACCCACTGCTTGTGTGAAAGAGGAAAGAGCTCTGTTTCCTATTCACAAAAGAACAAAGATCCTCTACACCAGTGTTTTCTGAACTGGATCACACGCTTACAGTTTCCCATCCCTTATGCCCCTAGCCTCTGACTTTTGGATCTGTTTTTCTGAAACATCTGCTAATTATGTTTCGCAACAAAAAGGCTTTAGAACTGATCTTATTCAGATTGTTTTTGGTTAAGGACAATATTATTTTAAATGTAGCTCAGCACCAATCCATCTTATTCAATCTAGCAAAGATTTGAGAACAGTCTGCACTGATTTATAAGACACATTGAACCTCTTGACAAGAGCAAACTGTGTAGCCCTATCTAACCATGAAATAAGGAAAGATGTCAAAAGCCCTGCTCTTTATAAACATAGAATGACGATCTTCATTTACTATAAATTCACTTCATTTAAGCTGTTCTCTGAGCAAACAAAATAAATAAATTATCTCCTCGTTTCATATAACTCTTTATGCATAAGATAGGTATTCTCATCAACAAGTTCACTCAAAGCCTTGTCAGTGATTTTGAAATATAGCAAAAATAAATAAAAAATAATAGAAGTCTCTGGAGAGACGACATGATGAATGGTCATGCCAGACATCGAGGGGAAAAAAACGGAATCCCACTGTGGAAGTAGGTCAGGAAACCCACCCAAACCGTGTCTGTGGGTGGACATGGGAGGCATGGTGATCCACACTTTGCTGATTGGGTTGTAGCATTCCACCATGTTCGACGTCTTCAGACCGTCCCGCCCTCCAACCACGTACAGCTTGTTGTCAATCACGGCCACGCCGAACTGAAGCCGCCGGCCGTTCATGACGCCGACCTGGATCCAGGTGTTTGTGCGCAGGTCATATTTCTCTATTGTCGTAGAGCCTGAAATGAGGCGCGCATACACACACAAAGGATTTCAAAGTCAAGTGCAGATGCTTCTATTGCTGCTGCAGCATGCCGTATTGAGAATACTCTTGACAGCTATTGTGTAGTGTTCAAAAGTCAAGCTGACCAAAAAAAAAACAAAAAACAAGAGACAACAGCAAATGGCAGCATGAATGAAGATCTGTTCTCAGCTCTGGCTCTTGTACTGTGCGAGCAAAAACTGATTCATTCGATGATATCTCGATGATAAGTGCCTTCCTTTTGAAAAATGTTAGAGTAAAAAATTGCATTCTTGGAATTATTTTCCGTTGGCTTCGGTAACTCAGCTGCTCAGTCCTGCTATCTTGCATCAGAACATACCTTTGGAAGCGTCCATTCCTCCCACAGCATAGAGCGCTCCGACGGTGGACTTCCTAGGTTTGGTTCTCGGGCTCTGCAACATGGGCCGACGCTCCGGCAGCAAATGGTATTTCATGGCCTCCATTAGGAGCTTTTGGCATTCCAGGTCTTCCGAAAACATTTTGTTGTTTTCCAGATCAGCAAGAAGCTGAAACATGAACCACATCATTGTTAAACAACAACAACAACAACAACAACAACAACCATAAAAACACATGGATCATGAAGCACTTATGACTCGTTACAGCTTTTCCAAACATATTTCTGAGGCACTGAAAAAATGATCCACAGATAAAAATCTTATCACTGCAGAGACTCTTATTAATGACTGGGTGCTTGCATTCAGTTGCATCAAGTGTTCAGTCCCAGAATCCGACGTCGTGTTATCGGCTAACCTGAGGTGGCAGGAGAGGGAGTCGGATGTAGGCCAACAGCACTCCCAGGTCCTGCTGCCTGTGCTGTACGTCATAACGCACCCACATCATTAGGGCCTGAAATATAGTCTCCTCATCAGGCACGTTGATGTCATCGCTGGCCAGCAGTTTCACAATTTCCGTGGTGGGCAGCAAGAGAAACTCCTGGTTCTGAATGACTTCTAAAAAGTGTTCCTGAAAAAACAACAACAACAAAAAAAAATAATAGCGTTATGTTCATCATGTCGCAGCGCCCTTGTAGAAATGTAGAAAAAAAACTTCTTCATTGTCCTTTCACTTAAAGACACACCAGATGTACATAAGCATTTAACTGGAATAAAATTGTCAGAGAACATTATTTTTTTTAGTCATGTCTTACAGCTTGTCTATTGTTACAGCTTGAATGCTTTCAACTGTGTTTTAAATTTCTATTTTATAACAGTATCGATCATAAGAACAATGCACCACTCAGTATAAAGATGGGTTTCAAAACTACTTTTGATTTATGATGACTTTTTCAAGGAATTTTCCCTATTACAGTTGCTTTGTTTGTATCCTTTTTTTACTTCCAAGAAGATGGATGAGATTGTTTGCTTTTCTCTTTCAGCAATCTTTACTTATTGGCTGTTACTTCTTACTTAGTCACTGACATCACTTTGGTACTTGGACTGTGGAATTCTTTGGGTAAACTGGGCTACAAATGAGAAAAACAAACATATTACCAAAGGTTAATCAGATACAAATTATGGCACCATCTTCAGATCTATCAGGGCTAGGCTGTTACAGCTCAGAGGACAGACGTAATAAAACGACTCCCGTTCATTGATTTCCTTCTTCCTGGGCACCCGCCTGTATGGATTTCTGGCCCTGATGTTTGACATTGATACTAATTCATTAGTTGAAATTACCATCCCAAGTACCCTGCTTATTAATCGAATGCATTAAATCTCCCCCACCGCAAACATGCTTTTTAAAAGTCACTTTGAAGCATATGTTTCACTGTTTAAAACCGAGCACTAAGTAATGGTTTTGTCAGAAAGATTTGTGACAGACTAATGGTGCAAGATGTTGTACATTAGATCTGAAAGAGAGGACATTTGAGGACAGATGAGAGAGTATTGAACAACAACTAAAAAAAAGATGTGTACCTCTGTGGCTTTACCCTCTAAAATACTGCAAAGCAACAATATCTTAGAATCTAGTTTCAGCAGCTTACTGCCAATGTGTTCCTATCCAGTACAGATACAAGCTGCGTTATTTACAGGCTGCAACTCTTCGAAGACAGTTCTTATCTGTTTGAATGCTGCGAGCCATTCTTGTCATGAGGTACAAAGTAGCATTACTAAGGTTATTGGCACACCGAGGTTTTTTTTTTGGGTGGGGGGTGGGGGGGGTTGTTTTTTTTTTTAACAAAGGAAAAAGGATGTCAGCATTAGACGGGGGGTAGGAAACGGGAAAACAAGCTTATCAAAATATGACTTTTCAAACAGGACTCAGTGGATATAAGGAGAGGAAGCTCTGTTCACCCCATGTTCATAACCGAAGTGATTGAACAGGAAGTTGTCCTGCTTCTGCTCTGTGATTAGATTAACCTCTCCTTTCTGGAAAGCTCTATGTAAACAGCCTGTGCAGATGTCCTTTAGGAGATAACGGTCATCTCCCTAAGTTGTTTCCGCACTTGGGCAGGCATGTCATCCTGAGACACTAGAAAACGTCGTGTTGTGGATTCTGGTGCCCCAAGAGACCAGTTAATATGTTGCCAGTATTTGAGCAAAGCTGTTTTTTTACTGACATTTCTCACACATAGGTCTGCAGGGCTCCTGAAATCGATCAAATGCTAGGATTATAGAAATAGACCAGACTATGTGGCTTTTATCTTCCTTGTCAATAGGTAGATCGGGAACTGGAGGATGAATTAGACCATAAAAATCTTATTTCAGCCTCAGGGGACTGAGAGGACGTCATCGTTTTGAAATGTCTTATAGGATTTCATGCCTGTCTTTGGTTAATCATAGCACCAGCACCCGAGAGGTGATAGTGAGCGTGGCTATGCAGCCTTACCATTGTGTAGTTATGGGCCACATTCAGCAGGTCCATGCAGCCTTGCGCATCTGCGAACGAGCGAATGCCCAGACAGTTGGACGGATGAAGCTGTTTCATCAGAAAGTTACAGCACACCTCTATGACTTGAGAGAGCTGGAGAAGGCAAGCAGCAGCCAGCAGGCTCTCAATCGTCTCCTCCTTCAGCTCAAGGACACCTGTAAAAAAAAAAAACACGTCGGCAACATTTATTTTCCTTTCTTTTCTTTTCTTTTCTTTTCTTTTCTTTTCTTTCTCTCTTTTTTTTTCTTTTAATCAAGTCCCTGAGCTAAAGGCATTGTTTTGAATTAACTGAACTTTCATTTAGAGCACATGTGAAGTGGCCTTGTTTTATTTATATATATATATATGTATGTATATATGTATATATACATATATACACACACACACACACACACACACACACATATATATATATATGTATATATGTATATATGCATCAATTAAAAGACTACATAACCAAAAATGGGTTTGGTCTCAGTACAATGAGCAAAGCATAAAATTAATGGTACGATATGGAGGTAACATTTGGTCTTATCTTACGCAATGGTGAAGTATGGATGATACCGACAATATTTTAACATTATTGTTTTACAGTAGCAGTGGCCCAAGATAGAAAGTTCAGTCAACAAAGAGGAATTTTTTTCCTGGCTTAGTGTGGACATAGCCTAAATGTTCTATAGCGGCTGGGTTTTTTTTTTGTAAATTCGGTGTAACCTGGTCATCATTAGTAAGCCTAACTGAATTAAAAATGAAATGAGTCATATTTGCTTGCATCTAGTTTTAACAACATTAATTTGTTTAGCCGCATTAGTGTAGTAGCCTAGCCTATGACAGACTCGATGTTAGAGCCATCCTTGAGAAATCTGTCCACAGCTCACAATTGTTGCATGTTTATTTCATCACAACGAAAGTTGGGAAAGAAAATGTGCAGAGTGAAATACAACAATAAAGCAAACAAACAATCGATTCACCCTTTTCTACTGTCGCTATCCTTCCTCTTGCTTACCAAGGGCTCGAACTGGAAACTGAGTGCGTGCGAGATCTAGCATCAAGCGATTAGCGAGTACTCAACATTAATGTAGAAACTCGAGAATTATATACATAGTATATAGTATATATATACAATATATATACACATACATACATACATACACACATATGTGTGTGTGTGTGTGTGTTTGTGTGTGTGTATGTGTATCTGTCCAGATTACATTTGAAAGGAGCTATAAGGGAAGCATAAGCTCTCTCACCAGTGTATGCAAACTGGACTAATGACCTCAGTGCCTCTGGGTCAACTCCTTCCATTTTGATCTCCTCTTGTTTCGCCTCCCTCACATCATTGGTGAACATGGCAGCAAAGTAGTCCGAGACGGCACTTAGGACGAGTCTTAACAAACAACAACAACAACAATAAACAGCAACAACAACAACATCAAAAACTGAATGAGTATGAGGTGCTTGGACGTACCTCTTCAGAATTGTCCTTACTGGTAAAAAGGCATGTTTGAAAGAACCGCTTTTACATAGGCTTATGTGGAGCAATTGAAAAGGAAAAGGTTCATCACTGCTCAGTGGGCTTCACAGCTCAAGGGCTTCATGGGCTTCAAGTTATTGCATGCAGCTCCGGAGAGATTTTGATTTAGTTTTATATCCAATTCGGACATACAATGAAACAAGGCTACAGAGAGTTTCATTTTATTGAAGTCAGGACTATATGAAACAAGCATAGATACTATGAAAGAACCAGGGAAGAAAAACATTAGCCGTGTTTTTGTTTTTTTGTTTTTTTAACTCGTGACTGACCTTGGTGGTGAGATGTTGAATTTGAATTGGTCACTACTGACCTGTGCGCAGGTATCTTATGATCGCCAGCTATCAAAAGCACATCACACAGCTGTTTGTGCTGAAGGTAGGTCTCCATCTTACGGAAGGTCTGTTCCGCATGATTTGTTGCCTGGAAAAACTCATCTGAGGTATTAGAACTCATCCTGGTGTAAGTGGTCAGTGTCAACCTATGGAAAAATCAAAGGCAGTGAGTTTGGCTTCTGTACATAACAAAGCAGTGCACAAATCCTATTCAGGTTACACTCATATGACAGAAACCACAATGAATACATAGAAGTATGTAGTCATTTGGCTCTGACGATCTAGAAACATTTGTCTGTCAGAATTTTATGAGGTTTAAGAGATTTAATATAAGATTATTTAATATGTAATATTGTTTAATGAACTGATGATACATGACTTTGAGAGTTTTTTTTTTTTCTTTTTTACTGTTTTGATGGTAACGTTTTCTCTACAGACACAATATCTTGTTTGTCCAATGCATCTCTGACAATAATGTATGACTCTTACTATCTTCTGCCTTCACACTTGTCAGAGCTCAAATTAAAACCATTAGAGCTAAACTCCATAAATAACAGGATCAAAAGCTAGAGTGTTCCAAAGGGACAGCTCACAATCTTACGCAACTTATTTTTTTCCTGTGAAAAGGACATGGATTTTTGTCGGGGATCTGGCTACCCCTCCATACTGTGATAATGTTAATTTAGAGCTCTTCTCCCTGCGGGCCGGTAGATTACACGCTTTTGTGTTAGCATCCAAATAATCCCTCCGACGCGGAGAGAACAATTCACATCCGTTATTTTGGTGTCCTTCACGCAAAAAAAATCCTCTGCCGACATTTAACTGGACTCCAACTCTGTCTGAAAAGTGTTGGCTGTCTAGGGCAAGTTATGTAGAGCAAGGCATCTGGAGCCGCCCAATCAGCCTCCACGGTTTTGTCCCTCCAGGTTTGTTTTGTTTTGTGTTGTTTTTTTCTGCAAATGCGCTTTAAATTGAGAAGAAAAGTTCATTGTACACACACACATGAAAAGAGAGAGAGAGAGAGAGAGAGAGAGAGTAGCTTTCATTGTAATGATTTGAACCATTAATTATTGTATCTGTAAATCTGTATGTTTTAAACATTGTTACATTACAGATCTTAAAAATTTATAATATACCTTATAAATGGTGTGTTTATCGCCAGTTAATTAAATTCTGTAATTGTTTTCAATATGTTACAGAGAGCCCTGCAATTCATTGTGTTTTAACAACTGAGGGAGATGTCCTTGCCTGGTAAACCATTAAAACCTCAAGAAAAATTAATCACCTACTAAAAGTTAGGAACATCTTAATTTTATGTCTTGGTAGTTAAGTGGTAATTACAGAGTAAGTCCCAGAGAGAGCAGTGCTGGTGGAATCAATAGCCTTATGAACCGTAATACCACCGCGAGGAGAGTCAACACACAAAAGCACTTTCCCAGACCTGAGTCCCAGACTCACAGCCGCATAGCGCTGCCATGCCGAGGTATCTTTTGTTTAAACTTAGCCTAGTTCAAATTAAATTATCGCCAGAGCAACATCTCTCTTCATTTGTGGCGGTCTGGGCATCTTTCACCTTGTAAGCTTGGCTTAATGGCAGAGTAAATAGAAGGTAGGATTACCTCTCGGTGGGGTCACGAAGGTGAATTTGATACAGAATACATTATCTTATCTCCACGCTCAGCTGTCAAGATCGTATTGATATTTACAAGCTCGGGGGGGGGGGGGGGGGGGGGGGGTGGCTTCCAAACATTTGAAAGAGTCCCGGAGTTGCTCTGATACCACGCACACGAATAGCGCTTGACTTCTAATCACCGGCTGCCGTGATCAAGAAGGACAAATCCAATTCCTCAGGTACAAGGCGCCCGCACAGATGTCGGCATGAAAACTGCTCTGCAGACCACAGGGCTACGTCTCCTCTTCACCATAATTAATGTTACAGGTCTGCCCTCTCCTTCCAGAGAGGAGGGAAAAAAATGGACCAGGGGGACTTTGCACATCCAGGAGGAGACGTATCAGTACTACCCTGACTGAATACTTAATTTTCCCAGTCCCGTTCAGTACGGGGCTATTTAAACAAGCACCATCAGTGACTTATTCCATGCTCTGGGGCTGCTCTTGAATATTAATGCCATGAAGGTTGATCACTGCTGAGGATACAAAAAGCATCCAACTGTTTAGAACTCAATGTAACAGTCTCTCATTTAAATTTATTTCAGTTCAAATTATTCGCTTGAATTCAACGGAGACAGATTTCACAAGAACTGTCTGGAGTCTTCGATTTCGCAGCACGTTTAGATTGTTTTTGGTTAGCTATCCCTGCTTAAACCTGATATAGTCTTTGTTGTTTATGTTAAATAGACGGGTAATTTATGGGGCTGCCAGTTAAACTCTTTCTTGGCAGTGGCCTGGGGCGTGCTGAATAAGAAATAGGGCAGAGGAAGAAGGGCCGTAAAAATCTGGAGACATTACTTTTTTTTTTTTTGTATCAGCTCCAACGCAATCTCAGAAGACCTTTTTTTTTATGTTTACCAATATTGGAGGCCCTAATTGCTTTTGTATCACTCTCTCAGGAGCTGTAAATTTTGTGAAAATGTTTACTCACTACCAGTGGAATAGGCTTGTTTATGACGGTTCAGGCGTCCTATTAAAAGTCAGACTGTTCTTTCATACCGTCTTAAATTTGTTTGAAAACAATAAAAAACAATGTGTGTCTTTAATGAAAAAAAAAAACCCTAATCTTAAGAATTAAATATCCGTGTCACGTCTTTAATCTCAGAAAACTTGTCAATAATTACATACTTAGCACACGCACATTCATATTTTTTCTTTCATACGCTTAATTTTAAAATTTATGCTCATACATTAACAATATTTGTCAAACATCAACAACGAATATAAATTACTCAAGAAATAAGTTTGAATTCTGCAAGACAAAGCATGCAGGGAGAGAGACCTGTTTGCTGTAGGGAACCTCATTAGAAATTCTCATACATATGAGGTTGTGTCTGTCATACCACAAAAGCTAGCTTTGATATCTTCTCTAGAGGAAATTCCCATTAATATTTTAAAGTCCAACGATTCCCCTCATTCATCGAATCAGATGTGGCCTGTGAAAGGAGTTTCTTGTGTTTGCTTTCGTCCACAAAAAAAAAACACTCCCTGTCAGCTTTCTATCTTTCAATTGTTCTGTCCTCGAAGTAAATTTTAATTAAAATTAAACTTTAATGTATCTTACTTCATTTTAGAAAACTCAACTGGCATTATGCCTGACTTGTTTTTTGAAGAGTAGAATGACATCAGAAATTCAGCTCTCCAGTTTCCCTCTCTCTGACAAGCTGAGTGTTGAAATCCAATGCTTCCCTTATAGGGAATTTGCTGGAATATGTGTCTGCATAAACAATCCTGTTCTTATCATAAATGCTTTCTCCATTCAATGTATTTTATTGAACTAGTCTGGGTTCAACATGCGTGAGAAATTGTGCGTGGTGTGTAGGCTTCAGTGAGAGTATAACACGTTGCATCCACTCTGATTAGAAGAGATTATACGTATCCTCTTATGTTTTAGTGTTTCTATAATCTTAATTTGCCACAAAAAAAAGAAAAGAAAAGATGGCTTTTTGTGTTGGAGTCTTTGCCTTTTGCTGGCCAAACTAAAGAGACGAGAGTCGATCCTTTTGTTGTCTTGAAACGTGATTTAGTACATACATTGCAATTTCCATATCACTGTGATTCTAGCACATTTACTAGACGTACACCATGCTGCTCAATTTAACCAAATCAATAATCAGTGGGTGGTTTCTACGCTAGCCTGAATGCTTTTGGCGGTACAGATCACTGAAAACAGCAGCAAAACATCAAAGACCCATGACATTACTACTACACCAAACCTAACTTGCTGCATTTTCATAATATCTTCCAGGCATTTATCCAGAGTTTTATAAATTAGCGTATACTAGGATAAGTAGATTGTAGCTACGTTCCCACAGCAGAAATCTACACCTAATTGAACTCCCAGAGGTGTGCAGCAAACACCTCTTCCTGTTGGTTCAGATATTTACTCCAGTTCATTAAGAAAGCCACGTTTAGATACAGCTATGTGGCTGTCCAAATCTCTATAAGAATCCACCTGTTCATTAACGAGTGTTCCTTAACATACACAGATAAAATGGTCTGATTTTCAAATATTGTTCCACATGTTGAGTATTGTGAAATATGTTCATTTAAGGTGTTCACCGTATTATTCCAGAGTTAGGTAGGCATTTACAGGTAGAAAAAAAGCCGATAGCATTGCCTTCCAAAATAACTATATTTTGAAGTAATACTAGGCTCATGTATCAGAATACATTTGTGTGGTGCTGCCCACATCTCCTGAACAGGGGGATGTGTTGACCTTTAGAGAAACAGCTATTGGCAAGTTCCACTCACTCACCAGATCAGCCTTCAGCAGCTGTGTGTGCTGGATTTTACCGCTATCAGAGAAGTATGCTCTCTGTATTTCTCAAACACACTCTTTTTTTTCTATAGTATATAGCACTGGAGCAGCTTTCAGTATAAAAATCCTGTCAAAATCTCGCCACAAACATTTCACCTCCCTTAGCACATTGCAAGCGGAAGCAGCTGCATTTGTTTATTTATTTATTTGTTTGTTTTTTTTATAATAGCTACGTATAACTTTAAAGAGCATTTCTTATGGAGGCGTTTACTTCTCAAAATCCAGTGGGAAGCAAACTTCTTCCAAAGTTACACACTGTTCAGTGGATATTATAATCAACACAAGCACTGAACTAGGTTTAAATGTGTTTTTTCTTTGGATAAGGAATTCATTTTTGTTCTCCATCCTTGATCGCTTTGAATGCCTTTTGACTCAGGTATGTCCAATATGACTGAATTATAAACACAAAAGCACATATTCATGGTATTATGAAAGCACACATTATGACACGTAATATCCAAGAACTCAGAGTCCATAGAAATCCATTCTGATCAACTCATATCTCATATGCCCATCAATTGGCCATTCTAAAAACCAGTGGGTGTGGGGGGATGTGGGGGAGGGCATGAATGAACCCCCAGTTCCACAAAAAGATTACATACCATCTTCATAACCTCTCACTGGTTTCTTTCAGGAACACTGGCTAGAATATCTTAAGGCTTTGACTATCTACAATACATTAAACGCATATGCATTTTCATTTAGATCATTTTCCTTATGGCCTTTAAGAAGAGACAGAGCAAAGGCTGAGTCTTCTCTTCTCAAGCTTATCTGTATTCATGTAAGCTCAGAGGTTTGTGCCGAAAGAAATGTTTACTTTCAGCACAATCACTCCGTTCTAGCAATCAAAGGGATTGTCTTTTTCACTGATAAATTCTCCATCATCAACATTCAAAGGGAGAACACTGTATTCCTGAAGGCATATATCATTTGTCTGTCAGTACGAGACACAAGTAAACACTCGCTTCAATATCCTTTGATGAACGGTGAATGAAATAGAGCCTGAAAATATTATTTCACTGTTGATGTTCATTCTTTCCTGCAAGGGCTATTGTTCCAGTTTTTTGTTTTTTTTTAACGGCCATGGCAGGGTGTAATCTGTTTGAAACCATATGCATCAAAGTACACCCAAATGTCATGTGGTATATAACTTGCAGAAGAATCCTTTGTACTGGGCAAACTATATCTGGGTAAATACAGCAAGGCAATACTTTAAAGTCTTTATTCCAGCCCAAGCAGAATTTATGGTTATTAGCTAATTCAAGGCTGTTCAAAGTCATTTTTGTGGAGCTTGTGTGTACAGGGGTTTTTCAGGTTAACCTGTCAATCAGATTCTCATTAGCAGCTGGGGAAACCAGGTGAGAGTTCTCTCAAGTCAATCAATTCCTTTAATGAATCAATGAAGTTGCAACAAAAGCCCACACATACGCTAGCCCTCACGGAACGATTCTGGACACCCCGCAGCTATGATCTGTTTATCAAATCGACAGAGGCTTAGCAGCTGTCATTCCACTGCCTATAGCTGATGCTCAGCTGTGTCAGGCAGAAAACATCAAAATTTCGACTTTGGAATAATGAAGACAACATATTATCTCAGCAAGCATTCCCATTTGTTTATGAATCCAATCTTTCATAAAACACTTAGTTCTTAGCTGCACAATTTATGACAAGATGACCAGATCATGACTTTATTTTTTTTTTTAAATTAACAGAGATAACGAAATTAGAGTTTTAATTTGCCAATACTGGGAGGTATACTGAGGTGCAGAAACAATGCTACGTCACTACAATGTGTTGACTGGATGAGCACTGGACTGATGCTTTATTAAGCTTTATTGGGTGGAGCAGATACGGTCAGATCACAGGACAATATAGGTATTTTCTGCAGTAAACTGAAACCTACAGCACTGTGCATTTCTGATATGGAAATGCTATCTATTTTGTGTGTTTGTGGGGCTAAAATTGCTTTTGCCAAATATAAAATGCTTATTCCTCTTTACTGAATATGCAGGTCTTATTACAGTTAGTCAGATCTGCAGTGTTCATCCTGAGTTATTGTGCAGGACCTCTGTGACTAAAACCTTGACCAAAACTTTACTGTGGAATTATTGGTCGTAACGGCGCCTTTGCCTGTCTCTTTCCCGAGAGAGATAAAACTCTGGGGAACTAAAGACAATTGTACTTGCCAAGCAATTTTTTTTGCAAGTTTTCATTCATTTATTTTAGAATTATCATACCAAGAACATGGGCTTTTCTGGCAGTGGGATGAAACAGTGTGTAATGCCCTATACCTCTAAAAGAGCTGTTTGAGTAACTTTAAAAGTCTCCAGCATTCTGAATTCCACTTCTTTTATATTTTAACTCCTACAGTCCAGGCGTAAGAAACAGAGACCCGATGCCAAAACAGTCTGCTAATAGGCCTAAAGGGGAGGGGGTGCAGATGTCTGATCTCCTTTTGTTTAGTAAGTGGTCACTTATCTCAACAAAACGTGGTCATTGAGTGGATTATAAAAGGGACCGACCAAATGGATTATCACCCAGGTGAAGGCTGAATGATGACCAGCTAGTAAAATAATGACAAACAAAAGCATCTGGTCCATTATTTTCCTCATTATCTCATTCATTCTGATCAGGTGGCTTCACATATAGTATATATTCCCACCTGAAATTGACCGCTTTTATTGACTGTTAGCATACTCATATATCTGTACAATAGTCCTGCCTTGTATTTTCTATACACTTCAGGTGTCTGGAATAAACAATAAGGAAAATGCTTTGGGCAAATCTAATTCCATTCTCATTCGTAAATATAACAGTAACTGTCTAATGTTCTTTTTTTCATTCTGTCAGTATTGGATAGAATAACATAATGAGGTAACATCAAACTGTCTTGCTTTTATTGTTTCTCTGGCCTTGAGTAAGCCAGTTGTTTTAGCCCATGACTGTGTCTGTATTTATTCAATAACACATTCCCTGCTGTGACCAATTACAGACGTCTACCAGTTCCTGTGAAGTTAATGGATATGTGGAGACACATATATTACAGTTTGATTGAATGTGCAAATCAGCATAGGGTTGTGATGATTTATTGCTAGGCTACAATCAAAACAACTGACAGTAATGTCTGACTCATCAATAATTATGGTAATTGGTTTGTTTTCAAGCAGACACTATTTTCCCTCAAGAATATTTGACGTGAAGTCAGAAATAAAAAAAAAAAAATGACAGTAAAAAATTCAAAAACCTAAAAAGCACTCATCTGTGTTTTTTTCGTTTGTTAGTTTGTTTTCCCATAATTTAATGAATCACCCATGATTCAATTAATCATTAACAATTTAATTTGCTTTCCCATTTTATGCGGTCTACAAACAGGGTTGTACATTTACCTGAAAATCTGATAAACCTCAATAAATATGCCAAGCACACGAATGAAATGCAAACTTTTCGACATCTTTTTCTCACATCACTCCTTATTATTGTGAAGACCCTGGGGTGCCGTACACCTATTGTCTTCCAGAGAAGACACCAATTAGTTGTGTCTGTCTTGTACAGTGCTGCTAAATATCTGTTAAACCAATATGAGAGCCAATAAACAATACATGTTTTTTCAGTATAAAGGGCAGCTCTGGTGCATTGGCA